>NC_063340.1:51733388-51792843 GCF_021869965.1 Rhincodon typus | reverse complement strand
TCTGATGAGGGTCTAGGCCCGAAACGTCAGCCTTCCTGCTCCTATGATGCTGCTTGGCCTGCTGTGTTCATCCAGCTCTGCACCTTGTTGTCACCTATCCTCGGCTCCCCTTTTCCTCATCAATTGCTGTCTCTCAATGATATCAGTAGTGTCCACAGATGATACACAGATTTTTACCTTGTCACTGACCTTCTTAATCTCACAACCGTTGCTAAACTGTCAAGCTAAGTATCCAACATCAGGTACTGGCTGAGACGAAATGGTGTCTGATGAAATACCATGAAGACCAAAACCAATGTCTCTGGTCTGTGACAAACTAGATTCCCTAGCCACTGAGTCCATTCCTCTCTGTGGAACCGGTCTTAGGCGCAATCAGATTTTTCACAACCCCGTTGCCATATTTGACCCAAAATAAGTTTCTAAACATGTCCATACCAACAACAAAATCATCTATTTATGTAGTATAGAACATAAAAACACGGAATAAGAGGCATTCCTTTAGCCCGTCAGATATGCCCGCCATTCAACAGGATCATGGCTGAGATGACCCAGGTTTCAATTCCTCTTTCATAGCCATCAACTCCTTGATATCAAAAATCTGTCTACCTCTTCTCAGTGGTTAGCACTGCTGCCTCACAGCGCTAGGGACCTGGGTTCGATTTCACCCTTGGGCGACTGTGTGGAGTTTGCACATTCTCCCCGTGTCTGCGTGGGTTTCCTCCGGGTGCTCCGGTTTCCTCCCACAGTCCAAAGATGTGCAGGCTAGGTGGACTGGCCATGCTAAATTGCCCATAGTGTTCAGGGATGTGTCGATTAGGTGGGTTATAGGGGGATGGGTCTGAGTGGGATGTTCCGAGAGTCGGTGTGGACTTGTTGGGCCAAAGGGCCTGTTTCCACACTGTAGGGATTCTACGATTGATTCTATGACGATTCTTTAAATATTTCCAGTGATCTAGCTTTAACAATTCTCTGGGGTAGAGAATTCCAGACATTCTTTACTATCTGAGAGAAGAAATCCCTTCACACCTCAGTTTTAAACGAGTATCCCCTTATTCTGTAACCGTGACCAGCAGTTCAAGACTCTCTAATCTGTGGAAACACCATCTCACATCTACAATGTCAAACCCAGACAGAATCTAGTATGTTTCAATAAGATCACTCCTCTTCTAAACTCGAATGAACAGACACCTAACCTGTTTAGCTGTGCTTGACAAGTCAACTGCTTCATCCCAAGAATCAGCCAAGTGAATCTCTTTTTAACTCGTTTCTCTTTGCAATGCCACTACATCCTTTCTTAAACAAAATATGCACACAATACTGCAGGTGCAGCCTCATCAATACCCTGTACAGTTGTAACAAGTCTTCCCTATTTTTAAACTCTAATCTTCCACTAATAAAGGTCAAAATTCCAATTTGCCTTTTTAATTTGCTGCCATATTTGCACGTGTTTTGTGCAAGAGCACACAGATTCCTCTGCGCTGAACTTATTTGGATTTTCTTTCCATTTAAACAAAAGTCAGCTATTTCACCAAGTCCTTGCATTTTCTGTTGGCTAACTAGTCTTGATTTTAAAATTCTGATCCTGGTTTGCAAATTCTTCCTGTTATAGGCAGGATCATAGTCATAGAGCCATATAGCACAGAAACAGACCCTTTGGTCCAACTCGTCCGCGCCGACCAAACATCCCAATCTGATTAAGTCCCAATCGCCAGCATCTGGCCCATATCCCTCTAAACCTTTCCTATTCATATACCCACCCAGATGCCTTTTAAATGTTGTAATGGAACCCACCTCCACTACTTCCTCTAGCTGCTCGTTCCATTAACGTACCACCCTCTGCATGAAAAATTTAATCCTCAGGTCTTTTTCAACCTATGTCCTCTAGTTTTGGACTCGCTCACCCTAGGAGAAGGACCTTAGCTATTCACCCTATCCATGCCCCTCATGATTTAACGAACCTCTATAAAAGGTCACCCGTCAGCCTCCGATGCTCCAGGGAAAAGAAAATCCCCAGCCTATTTGGCCTCTCCCTATACGTCAAACCCTACAGTCCCGGCAACATCCTTGTAAGTCTTTTCAGCACCTTTTCAAGTTTATCAACATCCTTTCTATCGAAGGGCAACCAGAATTGTATGTAGTATTCCAAAAGTGGCCTCACTAACGGCCTGTACAGCTGCAACATGACGTCTCAACTCCTATACTCGATGCACTGACGAATGGAGGCAAGTGTGTCAAACGACTTTGTCACCACCGTCTACCTGCGCCTCCATTTCCAAGGAACTATGCATCTGGGTCTCTTCGTTCAGCAACACTCCCCAGGACCCAAGTCCTGTCCTGGTTTGCCTTACTAAAATACATTTATCTAAATTAAAATCCATCTGCCACTCCTCAACTCATGGGCACATCTGATCAAGGTCCCATTGTAGTCTGAGATAATCTCCTTCACCGTCCACTGCACCACCAATTCTGGTATCATCTGCAAACTTACTAACCATACCTCATATATTCACATCCACAACCATTTATATAAAATGACGCAAAGCAGTGGACCCAGCATCGATCCTTGTGGCACACTGCTGGTCACAGGCTTCCAGTCCAAAAAGCAACACTCTGCCACCACTCTGTCTCCTACCTCCAAGCCAATTTTATATCTAATTGGCTAGATCACCTTGGATCCAATGTGATCTAACCTTATCCTCCAGTGTACAATGCAAAATCTTGTCGAACACTTTGCTGAAGTCCATTTAGACAACATCAACTGCTCTGCCTCCCTCAATCTTCTTTACCACTTCTTCAAAAACTCAGTTAAGTTAGTGAGACATGATTTCCCACACACTAACACTTGTTGGTTATCCCTAATCAGTCCTTGCCTTTCTAAATGCATATCAATCCTGTCCCTCAGAATCCTCTCCAAAAACAAACCTCCACTGACATCAGGCTCACTGGTCTATAGTTCCTTAGCTTTTTCTTACCACCTTTCTTAAAGGATGGCACCACACTAGACAACGTCCAGTCTTTTGGCACCTCACCCATGGTTGTTGATGTTACAGATATCTCAGCAATGGCCCCAGCAATCTCTTCCCTAACTTCGCCACAAAGTTCTGGGAAACACCTGATCAGGTCCCATGAATTTATCCCCAAAGTATTGTATGGAGATAGCCTAGACTTTAATCAAAACAAATTTTATTCTTATAATGCAGGTAAAATGCAAAGAATTGACAATAACTTTATTGAAATTCTTAACAAGATAATGTATTATTTAACCACTAATCATCAACTGCTCCAATACAGGCAGCAGGCCATAAATACACCATTGGCAAAGGCAATTCAGCAAAACTGTTATGATTTTCACATACTGTCTCCCTCCAGTCCAGCAGAAACAAAACCAAAAGAAACAATCTGCCCATTTGATGTTTTTAAAAAAAGAGAAAGCCTCTCTAAGACTTCACTGTAGCAGCAGCAAATTCAAGCTTTCAGTTACAGCAGCCACCAAAACCCACCAATTAACTGAAAGCAAAACCAAAGTCCTTTTTGGGTCTGAGAGAGCCTGGCCCTATCCACTCATGATTCGTTTGTGTTATTTAAAAAAAACTCCCAACAGGAACTCAAAGCTGTTTACCACCCGCCTGCCTGACGGAGACATTTTCACACCACTGTGACAACACGCCTCAGCAGGAGAAATAGAACACATCTCTTAAAGGCACAATATTGTCACACTCCATGGCCTTACTTTCTACATCTTTGTAATCCCCTTGAATCCCACAATCCTGACGCACATACACCTAGGTTAGGTGGACTAGCCATGTTAAATTGCCCATAGTGTCGAGGGATATACAGGCTGGGGGGTTAACTATGGTAAATGCGGGGTTATGGGAACAGTGTGGGGTGGATGCTCTTTGGAGAGTAGGTACAGATTTGATGAGCCGAAAGGCCTCTATCTGCACTCTCGGGATTCTATTCTACGATTCGAAGTCTGGTCTAATTCCTGATTTTACTTGCTTCATCACTGATTGCTGGGCCTTAAGACCATAAGAAATAGGCCACTCAGCCTCTTGAGCCTGCTCCGCCATCCTGCAGGATCATGGCTGATCCAACATTCCTCACGTTCACTTTCTGCGTTTTCCCCATAGCCCTCGACTCCCCCAGGATCAAGAATCTGTCTCGGCCTTAAATGTATACAAGGACTCTGCCTCACAGCTCTCTGTGGCATGGAGTTCCAAAGATTCTCAAAACTCAGAAGAAATTCCTCCTCATCACAATCTTAAATTGGCACTCATTTATTCTCAGACTATGCCGTCTGGTCCTAGAATTCTCCCATGAGGGCAAACATCTTCTCAACATTTACCCTGTCAAGTCCCTTAAGAATTTTATATGTTTCAATGAGATCACCTTTCATTCTTCTAAGTTCCACCAAGTAGAGTCCCAACCTGTTCGGCCTTTGATCATAAAACAATCCAGCCGTACCATTCATCTGAGTGAATCTTCTCTGAACCATCTCCAATGAAAATGATATCTTTCCACAGTACTCACAAGCACCTTGTACAGTTGCAGTGAGACTTCCCAACGTTTATACTTCAATTCCTTTGAAATAAGGGTCAATATTCCATTAGCCTTCCTGATTACCCGCTGCACCTGTGCACTAACTTTGTGTTTCATGTACAAGTACCCTAAAGTTCCTTGGTGTTGTAGCTTTCTGCAAATTCTCTCCATGTGTTTTTGTTCTCCCTTCCAAAAACACTTCATATTTTTCCACATTATATTTCATTTGCCAACGTTTTGCTTGATCGATCAATATCTTTTTGTGAACTATTTGTATCCTTCTTACAACCTGCCTTTTCACCTATTTTTGTGCCATCTGTAAATCTGGCTACAGTACATTGACTTCCTTCCTCCAAGTCATTTATATTGTAAACAGTTGTGGTCTTCCTGGAAAAACTCTAATAAATTAGCCAGACATGATTTCCCTTTCATGAAGCCATGCTGACTTGTCACTTCCATTTTCCAATCCTCTCGTACTTCTCCAGAATCTAACGATTTTTGCCTTTTCATCCCAAGCTCTGGAATTCCCTAAACCATACCATCTCTCTAACTCACTGTCTCTTTTTCAGACACCCCTTAAAAATCTGCTCCATTGACAACCTTTTACTCTTATGCTCTAATAGCTCCCTATGGGAATGTTTTATGATGGAGCAGTCGTGTAGCCATGGGATGGTATGTCACAATAAAAGGTGCTTTGTAAATATAAGTGGCAGACACCTACATTGGGCTTGTATTGATTTCATTCGAGCTATTTGCTCAGGCAGCTGCTTAACACTAAACATACTGGTTTGGCCAAATAGGTTGGTTCAATATATTAAATAAAACCACATTTGTGAACACCTGTCAACTTTTCTCATTATAAATTTCTCTGTTCATATTTGCAATGGAAACTTGCTACGGTGTAATCGCTGATCAGGGATGGGCAATAAACTCTTGCTTATCCAGCAAAGCCCACATCCTGGGAACAAATAAATAAACACCATCAATGGGAGTGGGGGATAGAGACAGGTTGACTGGTTTCTCTCAGACAGATTTAATGAAGAACCCATTTAATTACCAAAAATACACAATACCGAGGGCAAATATCAATGGATGTGACATCACACATAAATATTATCTAATACCTCACAGACTCATTCCAATAATGGCAAAGTATATGGCACTGACATAAAAATTGATATTATTTGGATTAAGCTTCATTTGTTATATTGCACAAGCATAAACCAGGTGGAGAGTTGAAAAGTGAAAACTGTTGCCCAACCCACCTCAACAGACTGTAAAATTTAGGAGCAGTAGGGTCATTCGGCCCCTCAAGCCTGTCCTGACATTCAACCAAACTTTTTGTTTTAAATTCACTCATGGGTGTCCCTGGCCGACCAGCATTTATTGCCCATTCCTGGTAGCTGTTGAGAAGGTGGTGGTGAGCTGCCTTTCTGAACCGCCGCAGTCCATGTGCTGTGGGCTGACCAACAATGCACTTGGGGAGGGAATTCCAGAATTTTGACCCAGCAACAGTGAAGGAATAGCGATATATTTCCTAGTCAGGATTAAGTGGCTTGGAGGGGACCTTGCAGGTGGTGGTGGTCCCATGCGTCTGCTGCCCTTGCCTCTCTAGGTGGAACTGGTTGTAAGTTTGGAAGGTGTTGCCTAAGAATCTTTGGTGAATTTCTGCAGTGCATCTCGTAGATAGCACGCACTGCTGCTACTGAACGTCGGTGGTGGAGGGAGTGGATGCTTGTGGATGTGGTGCCTATCAAGTAGGCTGCTGTGTCATGGATAATCTCAAGCTTCTTCAGGGTTGTTGGAGCTGCACTCATCCAGGCAAGTAAGGAGTATTCCATCATTCTCCTGATTTGTGCCTTGTAGGTGATGGACAGGCTTTGAGGAATCAGGAGGAGAGTTATTCGCAATGAGTACACCTCGCCTCTAACTCGCTATAGTAGCCACTAAATTTATGAGGCAAGTCCAGTTGAGTTTCTCGTCCATAGTAACCCCAGGATGTTCATAGTGGGGATTCAGCGATGGTAACGCCACTGAATGTCAAGGGGCAGTGGTTAAGTTGTCTCTTATAGGTGATGGTCATTGTCTAGCATTTGTGTAACATGAAAGCTACTGCCACTTGTTAGCCCAAACCTGAATACTGTCCAGATCTTGTTCCATTTTAACACGGGTTGCTTCAGTACCAGAGGAGTCACAAGTGGTGCTGAACATTGCGCAGTCAACAAACGTCCCCACTTATAGAGTCATACAACATGGAAACAGCTCCTTGGTCCAGCTCCACCGCGCCGACCAGACATCCCAATCTGATCTACCCCCATTTGCCAGCATTTGGCCCACATCCCTCTAAACCCTTCCTATTCATATACCCATGCAGATGCCTTTTACATGTTGCAATTGTACCAGCCTCCACCACTTCCTCTAGCTACTTGCTCCACACACGCACCACCCCCTACAAGGAAAAGGTTGCCCCTTAGGTCCCTTTTAAATCTTTCCCCTCGCACCTTAAACCCATGCTGTCCAGTTTTGGACTCATCCAGCCTAGAAAAAAAGACGTGGGCTATTCATGCTAACCATGCCCCTCATGGTTTTATAAACTTCTATAACGTCTCCCCTCAGCCTCCGATGCTCCAGGGAAAACAAACCCAGCCTATTGAGACTCTCCCTGTAATTCAAACCCTCCAAAGTCAGCAACATCCTTGTAATTTTTTTCTGAAACCTTTCAAGTTTAAAAACATCCTTCCTATAAAAGGGTGACCAGAATTGTACAAAGTATTGTAAAAGTGGCCTCACCAATGTCCTGTACAGCTGCAACATGACACCCCAACTCCTATACTGACCAATGAAGACAAATGTGCCAAATGCCTTCTTTACCTGTCTACCTGCGACTCCGCTCTCAAGCAACTATGAGCCTGCACCCCAAAGGCTCTTTGTTTGGCATCACTGCCCAGGCCCCTACCATTGCCTGTCTAAGTTGTGCCCTGATTTGCCTTACCAAAATGCAACACCTCATATTTATTTAAATTAAACTCCATCTGCCACTCCTTGGCCCATTGGCCCATTTGATCAAGGTCCTGTTGTACTCCAAGATAATCTTCTTCACTGTCCATTACACAACATATTTTGGTGTCATCTGCAAACTTACTAACCATACCTCCTGTATTCACATCCAAATCATTTATACAAATGACAAAAAAACAGTGGACCCAGCACCGATCCTCATCGCACACCACTGGTCGCAGGCCTCTAGTCCAAAAAACAACCTTCTACCACCGCCCTCCATCTCCTATCTTCAAACCAATTTTGTATCCAGTTGGCAAGCTCTATCAGATCCTGTGTGATCTAACCTTACTAACTAGTCTACCATGCAGAACCTGTTGAACACTTTGCTTAAGTCCATGTAGACAATGTCTACTGCTTTGTCTTCCATCAATCTTCTTTGTCACCTCTTCATTAAAAAGCTCAATCAAGTTAGTGAGACACAATTTCCCATGCACAAAGCCATGTTGACTATTCCTAATCAGTCCTTGCCTTTCCAAATGCATGTAAATCCTGTCCCTCAGAATCCCCTCCAACAATTTACCCACCACTGACATAAGGCTCACCGGTTTACAGTTCCCTGGCTTTTCCTTCCTTAGTCTTCCTTAAACACTTCTGACCTTACGATGGAGGGAAGGTCATTGATGACACAGCTAATGTTGCTTTATCCTAGGATACTATCCTAAGGAACTCTTGCAGAGATAGCCTGGAGCGGAGATGGCTGGCCTCCAACAACCACAACCATTTTCCCATGTACTAAGTATGACTCCAACTTGGAGAGTTCGCCCAGATTCTCATGGATTTGCTTGGGATTGTAGTTCATCTGCCCAAAGCCTCAATTCATAATAAGTGCCAGCTCACCATAGCCCTGAACTCCTCAATTTCCCAAAAATTACCTACCACCTCTTCAGTATTTATTTCTCGAGTAGAGAATTAGACATTCACTACCTTCTGGCAGAAGAAATCCTTTGCAACTCAGTTTTAAATGAATGCCCCCTTTTTCTCTAACTTTCCCTCCTAACTTTGAGATTCCCCAATAGTAGTAACATCTTCTCAACATTTACCTTGTCAAACACCCTCAGAATCTTCTATGTTTCAATAAGAACACCCCTCACGCTAAAGAACATAGCCACAGCTTGGTCAGTCATTCTTAATAAGTCAACCCCTTCATCCAAGGAATCAGTTGAGTGACTCTCTTTTCAACTGCTTCCACATCCCATTTTCAGCACTGGGATCAAAACCGTACATAGTACTGCAAGTGCAGCTTCACCAACACCCTGCACAGTTGTTACAAGACTTCCTTATTTTTAACTCCAACCACCGCCTCTGCATCTGTCAAAACACCATTTGCCTTCTTAATTACTTGTTGCACCTGTATGCTAACACTTTTGTGATTCGTGCACAAGAACATCCAGATACCTCTGTGCTGTGGTTTTTAAGAGTCTCTATCCATTTAAATAATAGCCAGCCTTTTGATTCTTTCTACCAAACGCATGGCCTCACATTTTCCTTACATTACACGCCTTTTGCCATGTTTTTGCCCAGTCTTTATCTTTATCTTTATCCCCTTGCAGATTCCTTATGCCCTCAGGATAACATGCCCTCAAACCTACTTTTATATCATCAGAAATTTGGATACATTACTCACTGTCCCTTCCTCCATCATTAATACTGATGGTAAATAATTGAGAACCGAGGTCCAATCCTTGTGCCACTCCAGTATTTACATCTTTCCAATCTGAGAAAGAATCCTAATTCCATGTTGATACATTACACTCAACACCGTAAGCTCCTATCTCGTGCATTAACCTTTTGTATGGCATTCTATCAAGTGCCTTCTGTGAATCCAAATACATTTATTAACAACATTACTTCACCTCCTTTTCCATTTGGCCTATTTTTCTGGAATGTTAAATACACTTCATATTGAGTTCCCAGTCCTGGACACCCTGCAACCAAATTCATTTACTAATATTTGAGGTGTTAACTCATCTATCTTGTTACAAATGCTTTGTGAATTCAGATAAAAGAACCTCAAACTTTGACTATTTACCATTGTTACTTCTTCTGGTTTTAATTTTCGCTGCCCTCTTCTGCTTATATTTTGATAATTATTTGCCTCTACACCACCGTGCACCTCTGGACCTCATTTCTTCTTGATTTTGTTTTAAACTTCCTTTCAATTGAACCCTTTCCACCCTAATTAGTTTCAAGTGGTATCTACAATTCTTCACTTTGGGACCCAGTAGGCAACACAGCCTTCAGGACAGAAATCTATTCCCCTAACTGTACCATCCTCTCTTACAACTTCTGGATTCAGGACCAGTCTCCTTGGGCATCTGAGAGTCAAGATCCATCTTCAGCGAAGAACTAAACAGGAAGAACATGCAATGATCCTCAAGACTCCCCATAAGTGAATTGTATTTAAATTACCATTTTAACCAATGAAACATATATGAAGCAGAAAAGCGAGAAAGGAGGCAACACTTCCTCCTTTAAATGCCCTTCCAGGGAAATGCCACGAATTTCCGTGCAATACAAGGGCATCACGAATCTCCAATTTCCTTTCTCCTGCATGGTGGCCAAATTCTGCTAAAGCAGAATATTTTGTTTTAAGATGAAAAATTAAACTCTGTATAGTGTTATGTAATAGTTTACTCAAACTGTACGTGTTAGATTTATTTTTTATAATCTCTAAAACATCTCCAAATAAGAGCTCTTCATGGAATAACTTATTGTACACTTCATCAGGCTACTGTCGTGCATTTTCCCACCACCTTTCTGTGTTCCTAACCGCAAAATATTCAGCTCAAGGGATAGCAAAGGAAGAATGCATGCTGATATCTACACGAACAGCTAGATAAATCATTCAACATGTGTCAAATGACAATTACCAAGAATAAAGGAGATAAAATGTTTAGCAGCCCCACACACCAATTTTAGAAACCTCAACTTGTGCTCACCTTTTATTGATGTTACTGATATCTGAGGTCATTGAGCCCAGGTATGGCGTAGCAACTAGTAATAAACTCAAGGCAAGTATAGAGCATGGAATTCATTCTGCAGGTTTTTACCCCTCTGCCACATGCTTGCAGTGACTGCTCCTGCTCATGTACATCCTTTAAACGCTGAAATTCACCTTTCAATATTTCTGACAATGTCACAATGATGGTGACATCACACAGAACTCGGGCTGGGACTGTTCGGGTGATGTACGTGGACATTATTCATCTACTGAAGGGTTTCTACATATAAACTAGAGCCTGAATTTTCACTTACAAAATCAGAAACGCATTCTGCTTCTCAAACCCAAGTCAGGATAAAGTGCCCCAGATAGGCACATTTTGATTCTGGAGTAGCTATTAACAGGAGCCAGGTCCACCACCCTCAGAAAGAATGCAGAGACAATAACTAGAGCTGCTAACTGCAGAGGCAGGCAATGGGAAGGGCTCACCTCTGATCTGAAACTTCACTGCTGTTAAAGTAACAATAAAACAAAACAAATTGTTCCACCACCTTATATCTACACCACTACCCCCGCCAAGCAAATACTCCCCATGCCACTGAATCCCACCCCCATAATCCCTCATGCCCTCCTTGCCAATATGCTCCTCCATCCACCCTCATAGCCCCATACCAATCAACTGTCAACTCATGTCATGGATGAATCCTTCCCACCATAACTGATCTTACACCCCTCATTACAACTCATACGACCAATGTGAAATTAGCTACAGAGCACAAATTCAAAATTAATAACTACAAGCTAATGTCAACAGACAGTGAAATAGCAATTAAATTTTCAAACACTGCAAACAACTTTTACAAAAATTTAATGCTTGGAAATTTAAGCGCTTTGACAGTTTACTTGACAGCTTGACCATTTTGACGTGTTTATCTACACTTTAATGCATATTCATGTTTACTTCTAACAATCCCAAAGGGTACCCTACCTCTTCAAATAAATTTCAGCATTTTTAGACATTCACCTGTAAAGTGTATAGTGTACAAGTCCTCTTTTCTATGTTTCACTATTGAAAACTGGATCTGTTTGAATGTAGTTGCAGTTTA
The DNA here is from genome assembly GCF_021869965.1 of Rhincodon typus. Classification (NCBI taxonomy): domain Eukaryota; kingdom Metazoa; phylum Chordata; class Chondrichthyes; order Orectolobiformes; family Rhincodontidae; genus Rhincodon; species Rhincodon typus. The sequence continues at coordinate 51,781,197 of NC_063340.1, read as the reverse complement.
ATATATGCAACCACCTCCATGAACATTCCACCCCTATTTTCCCTTGGTGAAAATGATGGGCTCTGAGTTCAAGGATGTTACTTCAAGAATCAGGACTCCAATGCATTTTGACTAAGGCCAGAAACACACCGTTGTTACGGATATTCAGGACTTTTGCCTCTGCAGACATAAATTTGGTTTGCACACAAGAAATAAATTTTTGAGCTGGTCTGCAAAATTTATAATTTTGGTTCTAAGACTCAAATCTGTTCATGAACTTAATTAAAAAGTTCTCGTTTTAAGCCATTTAGAGCCATTATATAGATAGCAATGAATATCGTTTACTAAGCTGATTGAGAAGTTCTGATGAAAAACTGTATCAATGGGTGCTGTGGGTTATCATTTGGATTCTTAAATTAAATAAATATAATTAAATAAATATATTAAGGGTACGAATAAATCATCCAAGATGCAAGCCACGGTGAAAAAGTGTATGCATTATGTTGCAAGGGCATTTACGCTAAATAGGTAAAACAAAAAAGCCACTGATATGGTGATAAGAAAGCACATTTCATGCATTTTAAATAGCACAGAGATTGAATTCAGAGATTGATTGCTTTATATGTAAAATAAAATGTAAAACAGCAGATATTATGTCATTCTCAAAGCAGAAAACACTCACCTGGAGAGAAAAAACCTGCCTCTGGAGAACTGGCCAGCTACTAGAAGTATACAACAATCTGAATCACAGTTACCACAGGAAAGCAATAGCTGATTGCAAGATGGGGATCAGCACACAGTGACCAATATTAGCTAGAGACTGCAGAATCAAACATGTCAGGGGAAAGGTGGTGATTATATAGATTACAAAACCACATGAGGTGAGATATGAATATTTGGTGCATTCAAGTCTGGAGTCAATGATCAATTGTTGTCATGCCCAAGACCAAGCCAACAGTAGGTCGCATGATAACATCTTATAGTGACATAGCCAGGTGAATCTTCCGAAGTATAGTTTATCCCATTATGGCTCCTTTATTGTCAAATGATGCCATAGTTACTTGTCAGTTTTTCCTTCAGAAAATGAATCTGACATTTTCGGCCCTTGAAAACTTTAGATAAACGAACACCGATACCATGGGAATAATGCCTCATGTGGGTAAGCAAATTCATGAATGTAAAGATACAGATGGTGAGACTTTACTGTCCTGCATTGAAATAATAATATTCTCTATCATTGCCTAGATTTGAGAATCTGAAGGTAGTATAAAGGGCATTCTGAATTTTCCATTTTAGGCCATTCCCGGATACACTGCCTAGGGACAGCTCTCCTCTCCAAAGAGTGAATCAGGAAGTTATTGAAATTCAGTTACTATTATGAATTTTCAGGGTAACTGGAAGTGAAATTTTGGCAACCCCAGATAACCACAGCAGCAAACAATAAACAATCACCAACTCCTCCAAATGGAGAAAGGTTATTGTAAAGTGCCACATGGACACAGATTCTCAGAGAAAACAAGCATTCAGTACAAACAGCCAGAGCACAAAATCAGATGTCAATTTTGATTTAAACATTTCATCTAATTCAAAATATTCAAATTCCATTTAAACATCTTAAAACAGAACAAAACTAATTTTGACTGGAGAAAAAGCTCAATAGATTGAATTTTTAATTACGCCAAGTGGCAGTAATCCTAAGTCAGAATTTCAATACATTTTGAACTGCTGAAAGAAAAATGCAACCTCAAAATCTATATTTTTTAAAGATTACACATTTATCCAACCTAATCCACCTGGAAAGAAATCACTACTGTAGCCTATTTCCCTCCACAAAATATCCAAATCCTAGGTTTCAAAAATCCCATCTTTATATACTTTGGTGTTTACTTCAATTTCTAATACATTTGATATGATAATGGGTGAGTGCTGCAGCTTAAAATTACCACAAGATCATGATGCACTTCACTCCCATTGTAACTAATTATTTTCACAGATAATAGATGGTTGTGGAGTCTCGGGTTTTTTTTGAAAAAAAAATCAAACTGAGTTGCAGAATGTGACGCCAAAACACCAGTAAAAACTAAGAATTTTGGTGGTTTTAAAAAGAGTTTAAATTATTCAGCTAACTGGCCTTGGTCAGTGGACTTTATTCAGGCTTCCTTTCCCACAGTTGTGGATTTTTTCGGTTGACTGTTGTTTTAAGATTTTAGTTAGCTTTGCAGATTTTGTAGGCTGGCATGCCGCTCATGATAAAGGCAGGCTATTAGCAGAGGGATGTGCAGAACAGACTACAGATTCCCCAGCATATGTACCACAAACATGACCAGCAAATAAACATAGTTATCTTTACTTCAGCAGTCACTTTTAATTGCTTAAATTCTGAAAACAAAGCTCAGGCTGTTCTGTGGTTTAGAAACGCCAAACATAGTTGACTTGCTGATTATGGACTCTTTATTGCCATCTACAGGAAGATGTGAATCAATGCATGCATCTCCAAACAACTGGGATATCGAGCAAAAAGCAACATAGTTTGCAAGAACCCCCTCATAGTTTCCAATCAATTTCTGGTGGTTAAGGTGTAACATTCAGTACATTATTCTGTTGCTTTAGCATTAACAATTTTCAATATTTACCATTACAACAGTAAAACAAACTAAATTGAATCTAGAAACATGGATATAAGGGAGGACACAAACTAAAACCTCCTCAAATCCTCACCTTATTTCATTAACACGTATTACACAATTTATTCCAAAAGACTTAACAAAGAGAATAAGATCCTGAACTGTCGGCAGTTTAGCCTCTGCAAAGAAACCAACAGAAGAGGTGATTAAAAACAGAAGAAATGGAACTAGAGATAACAAGGTGTGGAGCTGGATGAACACAGCAGGCCAGGCAGCATCAGAGGAGCAGGAAAGCTGACGTTTTGGGTCTGGACCCTTCTTCAGAAATGGGCTTTCCTGCTCCTCTGATGCTGCCCGGCCTGCTGTGTTCATCCAGCTCTACACCTTGTTATCTCAGACTCCAGCATCGGCAGTTCCTACTAACTCTGAGAAATGGAACTAGTTTGGTTTAGGAACATGTCCAGCAAGTACTAGGTGGACTGAAGGGTCTGTTTCCATACTTTATGACTCTATGACTATTCAGTGACTGCTACTGGAAACAAAAGCTACCAGGAAGAAAAAACAAAAGGAAAAGAAGAGACTTCACTTCACTGCAGTCTACTCTGCCATGTAATCAAAGTATCTTTTTCCAATCTGCTCTCCTTCCTAGCTTTTAGGATGCAGTTTATCTCCAGAAAGGTGCCAGGGACTTGTCTTTCTGAATTTTAATCTGCTCGGGTGGCCGATATCAAGGATCTCCACTAAAAATCAACAAGTTTTTATTTACATATGTAGGAAAAGGCGGCACAGTGGCTCAGTGGTTAGCACTGCTGCCTCACAGCGCTGGCAACCCAGGTTCGATTCCAGCCTCAGGCAACTGTCCGTGTGGAGTTTGCACGTTCTCCCCACGTCTGTGTGGGTTTCCTCCCACAGTGCAAAGATGTGCAGAGTAGGTGGATTGACAATGCTAAGTTGCCCATAGTGCCCAGGGATGTTTAGATTAGGTGGGTTAGACATGGGAAATGCTGGGGTAGGGGAATGGGTCTGGGTGGGATGCTCTTCAGAGGGGTGGTGTGGACTTGTTGGGCCGAATGGCCTGTTTCCATACTGTAGGGGTTCTATGATTGATCTTAATGAAGTAATTAAGATCCAACTGCAATTTTCATTAATGGCCTAGATGAAGTAGATTCCATAACTTTGCTCACCAGGTCAGGAAACACCCAAAGAGGTAGGTTTATTAAGTCCTTGCAGACCAATAAAGGGTGGACTTGCTCCTGCAAGGACCCAGAAGGAAACCAACAAGTCTCCTCTGCTCAGACTCTAGTTTATCTACTAAAACATCCCTTAAATTCAGCCTCAGCACCTGGTGATCAAGACTACCACGAGGTCATCTACTGGACCTTTGTGTTAATTGCACTGACAGGAAATGTGTTGTTAATAACACTGACACACCAATTAATAGGTGAATATTTTGACCTTCACCCCTGGAGTGGTAATAATCAGATGAAAATTGTAATCATTTCCAAGGATGGATAACTCTTCTGTCTGATTATAACCCAGAGGGAATAAAAATAATCCTCAGTCTTCTCAAATTTAAATGTTTGAGCATATGTGCTTAACCTCTGTGTGGAGAAGATTTTTGTCTAATGAGCCCCAATAGAAATGTAACAATCTATTTAGCTAGAACACTGAAATCATCCTCAACCTTAGCTAACTATTCTACAGTCATATAGCTCAAGTCTTAAAAGGAGTAACACATTTTCCAAAACATTGACAAACTACCAAGTAAAAATCCACACAGAATAAATAGTTCACCTTTTCATGCAGCCTCATAGATACATTCCTCTTTATTGAAAGAATGGATACAACTAGAGGCTGTTTACACCAAAACACTAAACGAAAAGAAGTGACAAGAAGTAGTATTTACACACAACATCCAATTACACTGGAGGAGCACATTAGCCTGGATTTTAAGTTAACTGACTGCCTCAGAAGTAGGATTAGAAGGGAGAGGCTGTCCAGTGAATAAAGGTGCTGAGAGGTGGGAAATGGAGATTCCCTTGGGAACTGGTTCCCTGCCTAGCAGCTAGCTAGCTTGATTAGTGTGTGTTTGGTTGAATAAGGATCAGGCAACAGAATGTGTGCGCCTATGTGTGTGTAGAGAACGAGAGAGGATGTGCGCACATAGGTGTGTGTGGCTGGGGAAGAGAGCAAACGCGAGGGCAAGGGCAAGCAAGTGAGAGGGAGCACGAGTGTGAGAGGCAGAGTGCGTGATAGACAGTGTCAGTGTGAGCAAGAGAGAGAGAGAGAAAAAGAGAGAGATGGGGAGGTGTACGGGAGAGTGAGGTCGGAGAGGTGTGGGGGCATAACATGTGGTGGTTAGTGTGTTGAGAGGTGCAGTGTTTCACAACACATCATTGCACTACCTCTTGCCAGTGGAAAATCACTGGCCCAAAGAATGTTAGCAACTCCACTCCTGGTTCAGTTGCATTGTTTTTGTGGGAAACTACAAGTTACCATTGATGCATTGAGCAAAGAACACAAATAAGAAAAGCTAGACTCTGTAGTCAAATATTATTTTACAGAATAATATACATCCGAAGTAACACATTGTTAAACAAGAATCGAGACCCAAGTAACACCGATAAGTTTAACACTTGAGAAAACAGACAATTCTGAGTAACACACACCCAAAGTTTATTCATGTCACTTTACTGCACTCTACTTGTTTTAAAATCAACTGCAAAAAATTTATTCTTTTTTGAAACCAAGTAAATCAAACAAATTCACATTCATATCCTACAATTTAAACGCGCACTTTACTGCAATTACTCGATGTTACACAGCTTTCGCAGTGTTGGAAGAAATCACATAACCAATCGAGCCTTCCGTATAAGCATAAACACCGTTGAATGTCAAGAGGCGGTGGTTAGATTGTCATAGCCTAGCATTTGTGTGGCGCAAATGTTGCTTGGGTTAACAAGTGGCAAGTAACATTCATGTCACACAAATGCCAGGCTAAGGCCATGACGAATAAGAGACAATCTAACCACTGCCTCTTGGCATTCAATGGTGTTACCATCACTGAATCCCCCACTATCTACTTCCTGGGGGTTAACACTGACCAGAGACTCAACTGGACTCACCACATAAACAGTGGCTACAAGAACAGGCCAGAAGCTGGGAATACTGTGATGAGTAACTCACCTCCTGACTCCTCAAAGCCTGTCCACCATCTACAAGGCACAAGTCAGGAGTGTGATGGAATACTCCCCACTTGTCTCCAACAACACTCAAGAAGCTTGACACCATCCAGGACAAAGCAGCCCGCTTGATTGGTACTACCTCCACAAACATTCATTCCCTCCACCACCGACGCTCAGTAGCAGCAGCGTGTACTATCTTCAAGTTGCAATGCAGAAACTCACCAAAGATCCTCAGACAGCACCTTCCAAACCCATGACCACTTCCATCTAGAAAGTGTAGGGCAGCAGATAAGTGAGAACACCACCACCTGCAAGCTATCCTCCAAGCCACTCATCATCCTGACTTGGAAATATATCGCCGTTCATTCACTATTGGAGGGTCAAATTCCTGGAATTCCCTCCCCAATGGAATTGTGGGTCAACCCACAGCAGGAGGACTGCAGCAGTTCAAGGCGGCAGCTCACCACCACCTTCTCAGGGGCAACTAGGGACGGGCAATAAATACTGGCCAGCCAGCGACGCCCACATCCCACAAATGAATAAAAAAAACAAAACAAATTTCTGGAAAATACAGAGTAGGCTGTCATTATGTTTAAAATAAAGAGTAAGTTAATGCCTCAGTCAAGGCCAGTTTATCAGTGGGATGTACTTGAAACACTGACCTGTTTATTTCAGATGAATTGACAGTTCTGTATTTCAGAACATTTTCCATTTATATTTTGAATTCCTCCCCTCCAACCCCCACCCCATGTATATCCATCAGGGCTTAGTTATAAACTGTCTCACAAACTTTTAGTTCTCATTCTGGTCTTTTTGTTTCATTACCTCTCTCCAGTCAGCAGTCAGCCATCCCTCACCACCCTCCCACCTATTTGCGCATCTTGTTCTTTATCCTGCCATTGGCCATTGTGCATCCAGCCTTCTGGACTTCTATCCCAACCCCACTGTTTTCTGGCCCACATTAAATCCATCACTTTGCCCAACCTGTTGGTCTTAATCCTCCTAATCTCGCCTGCTTTGTTACAGCACCCATTTTCTTGATGTCTGATGTTTTACTTTGTGAAAGGAACTGCAGAAATGAAAGATGTTGTTGTTTCACGCCAACATAGATGTTACTGAAGCAATTATTTTTAAAAATGTCTACTAGAAGCCATAGGTAGAAAACAATCTTCAGAAAACTGTTTGTATAGTCTTCCAAACATCATTCAAAAAGCAGTTAAAATAACGAACCGCAGAATGGCATATTTGAACTTTAGAAGGTACAAGAAAGAACAGGTTTCAGGAGTAATGACACAGTATCAGTTATTTGCATACAGGTGCTTTGTTCAGTACATTACATTCCAAGGGAATAGGTTTCTGTAAGAAAATTAGCAGGGTTAAGCATCTTAATATATTCAAAATAAGTTACTGCAGTGCAAATTAAGGCTTGGCTATACTGCGGATAATGTATCATGACATATGGTGCAAAGTCATACCCACCAAAAAATGTCCAGATTCAATTCCCAGTCTGTGCTAATTTGGTGACCTTGGCCAAAAAAAAAAATCATTTGGAGCACTAGACCAGTTCTTTGCACCTTTGGGCTGACTAAAAAAAAAGCAAGCTCAGCTTCCTATTCCAAACTGCTTTCCAGCGACCACTACTGAGAAACACTGTGCACACTTAACAAGGCAAGTCAGAGCTTGTCACTGATTCACTTGGTAGTCAAAGAACTTGGATTCTGGAGAAGTACAAGAGGACTGGAAAGCTGCTAATGTGACAGCCCTATTCAAAAAATGAGGCAAAAGGTGGGTAACTACAGGCCAATTAGCCTGACATCTATTGTTGGAAAAATGTTGGAACCAATTATTAAGGAAGTAATAACAGAACATTTAGAAAATTATAATACGATCGAGCAGAGTCAGCATGGCTTCGAGGAAGGGAAATTGTGTCTGACTAATTTTTTAAGAGATTTTCAAGGACATCTCCACCAGAGTGGATAGAGGGGAACCAGTAGATGTGTCGTATTTGGACTTCCAGAAGGTGTTGGACAAAGTACCTCATTAAAGGCTAAGTCATAAGATAAGCGCCTACAGTGTTGGAGGTAGTATACCAACATGGGTAGAGAACTAGCTAATGAGCAGGAAGTAATGAGTGGGGATAAGGAGTTCTTTTTCAGGTTGGCAACCTCTAACTGGTGGGGTTCCACAGGGATCAGTGCTGGGACTGCAACTGTTTACAATATTCTGACTTGGAGGAAGGAAGTGAACATACTGGAGCCAAATTTACAGACGACAAAACTAGGTGGAAAGGCAGGTTGCAAGAGGGATTACAAACAGTTTACATAGATATATCAATAGGCTAAGTAAGTGGGCAATTGGTTGGCAAATGAAGTATAACATGGAAAAATGTAAAGTTCCTTTTGGAAGGGGTAGCAAAAGAACAGAATATTATTTAAATAGAGAAAAGCTGCAGAAAGCTGCAACTCAAAGGAAATTGGGAGGATATTTCTGCCCGAAACACAGAAAGCTAGCACATAGGTGCAGCAGGTAATCAGGAAGGCGAATGAAATGTTGACCCTTATTTCAAGGGTGTTGGAGCAGAAGAGTAGGGAAGTCTTAGTGAAACTGTAAAAGGTGCTGATAAGACCACATATAGTGCATGGTAGTGTGAACAGTTTTGGTCCCCTGATTTAACTAACTATATCATTTCATTGGAGGCAGCTCAGAGAAGGTTCATTAGGATGATCCCTGGTGTGGAGGGACTGTCTTATGAGCAAAGACTAAACAGGTTGGGACACTATGTACTAGAGTTTAGAAAAATAAGAGGTGATCTCATTGAAACATATGGATTCTTAAGGGGCTTGACATGGTAATTGCTGAGAGGATGTTTCCCCTGATGGGTGAGTCTAGGATCAGAAGGCACAGTCTCAGATTAAAGGGGTGCCAATTTAAGACTGAAAGGAGGAGGAATACCTTCACTTACAGGGTTGAGTGTCTTGGAACTCCTTGCCATAAAGTGCTGACAACAATGTTTCCCTCTATCATTACTACAAGCAGAATTACTAAAAGCTCCAGTAGATTCTATGAAAGTGTTCCCATTTATTTTTCAGGCAGTTATTCTCGATCCCAGAGGAATGAAGTGTTATGGGAATGGCAGCAATGTGGACAGGAGGAATGTTGGATCAGCCATAATCCTAAACGGCAGAGCAGACTCGAGGGGCCAAACGGCCTTCTCTGTTCCTATTTCTTACGGTCTAACTTGCTAACATTGACTGCTTATACTTTGTCAATAGGAATGGTCATGTGGAGAGGGTATCTATATATCTGACTTACCACAGCCATCCAGAAGAGCTTTTGGTGGTTTAGAATTATCTCCTCTTCGCCACAGAATTGACGATCAGAGTACATCACTAATATTTTACTGAAGCTATGCCAAAATTTGCATCTCCCTTCCTAACAACATTGTGACTGCACGTACAACACGGACTGCTGCAGTTCAACAAGGCAGCTCACCGCAACCATTTCATGGGCAATTAGAGATGGCCAACAAATGTCAGCACACCTTCGTGTGAAGGAATAAAAACAAACTTTCCAGGATTAGGTGGAGATTTGTGTAATTACATTTTATTTAAGCTATTCCCTTCCATACAGGTCATACAGCAGACTTCAGAGCTGTTAAAAAGAGTTAGTTCATAAAGCAAATTGAACAGGCGTTATATTGGTTTCAAACTATGCTGTTTTATCCCCCTACAAGCTTTGTATTTTACTACAAACACACATGAAGCAAAAACAAGGTCTTTGAAATCATCTCAGTGAGTATCTGCAGTGGGGAGATTGAAATAAATGTACGATAGGATAAAATCGGCTGGGGACACATTTGGACAAAAGCCTCTTAATGGCAACCTTTGTTGTTTCTGTAACAATTCACTTACATTAGTGTCTGTGCAGCTGCGACTCATATGGCTTCACTTGAATGAAAATATTAAGGCAAGAAACCACCCGCTTATTTTGTTTTCATTCAATTTTACTATAATTATTTTGTAAACTGCGTGCACAACAATACACTAAACATCTGGAGAAGCAGGTAATTAACGTGTCATACCAAATTAACGCTTTTAATACTGAGCCCATGCATGCGATCATAATTATAGCTGTTTTCTTCTAAATGATGATACTGTAGCTTAATGTTTGATATAGTGTGCAAGTAATGATTTTCTGTGTATTCGGTACAAAGAAAGGGCAGTCATGACTTGCCATGGTTCAACTAATGCAGTTCTCACACAACTGAAGTTTCACAAAGTGCACACAACAATGTTTCCCTCTATCATTACTACAAGCGGAATTGCTAAAAGCTCCAGTAAATTCTATAAAAGTGTTCCCATTTACTTTTCAAGTAGTTATACTAATGATTACAATTAGTCTATTAATTGAAAAACATTTTCTGAAATGTACTGTACTGCCTGGTGCTCCTGTTAAAATGGATCCATTTGGTTAATTTATGTGCACAGTACACTCATATTTGCATACCACAAGTGTACTGTATATTTAAAGCAACTTTCAATGTCTACAGCTAGATATTCCACTTACAATTAAAATAACAAGTACCCCAGTCATTTTTCTTGGACATGCAAAAACACAATAATGTAGGGCATAAATGTTTGCTTTATGAACTAGTCACTAATAAGTCCCATTCCTGTGTTAATACATAGTGTTTTACTGTGTGTACTCATATGATCATACAACTTGCACTGCTGAACTAAAGCATTGCAAACGTATTCAAATAAAATTTCATTGGCAAAACTAAAAACACAAAACTAGAAAAACGTGATAGCTTTATTATGAGAGTGTCTACATCCACATTTCCACACATACACTCAGACTAGTGGACATGCTACCCACCTCCTTCCAAAGCACCATCATGAGCCTTCAGCCATCATTATACCCACCCCATTGTAGAATTTTCACTCAGTTCTCCAAATCTACAATTTCTTCTCATCTCCTAAAGCCCTCGCAAAACCTACCCCTTCAACAAAAACCAAAATAACTGCAGATTCTGTAAATCAGAAACAAAAACAGAAATTATTGGAAAAGTTAAGCAGGCCTGGCAGTATCTGTAGAGAGAAATCAGAGTTAGCATTTTAGGTCAAGTGACCCTTCCTCAGAATGGATGGTAGCTAGGAAAATGTCAGAAGAGTGGATAACGATCTGGCTAAGAGGGTGAATAGCTATTAATGAGGACTGTTAGTGGCTAACAATGGATTATGTGTAATAGCAGACCTTGTGATAACGAGGAACAAAAACAAAGTTGCTGGAAAAGATCTGCAGGTCTGGCAGCATCGATGAAGGAGAAAACAGTTAACGTTTCGGGTTACTGAGGAAGGGTCATCGGACCCGAAACGTTAACTCTGTTTTTGTTCCCGATTTACAGCATCTGCAGGTCTTTCAGTTTTTATTTGTGATAATTGGGCCTGATGTGTGGAGTTTGGGGGTAAGGATACAGGAGAGCGCAAGCCCTAAAGTTATTGAACTTAATATTGAGTCCAGAAGGTTGCAGGTTCCCAAGCGGAAAATGAGGTGCTGTTCTTCTGGTTTGCGCTGAACTTTGCTGGAACACTATAGCAAGCCAGAGACAGAGATGTTTGCCAGGGAACAGTGTGGTGTGTTGAAGAGGCAGGCATCTGGAAGCTCAGCGTCTTTCTTGCGGATAGAATGTAGATGTTCTGCGAAGCAGTCACCCAATCTACGCTATGTTACCCCAATGTAGAGGAGACCACATTGTGAGCAGCAAATGCAGTAGACTAGATTGTGGAAAGTGCAGGTAAAGTGCTGCTTTACATGGAAGGTATGTTTGGGCTCTTGGATACTAGGGGAGGAGGAGATAAATGGGCAGGTGTTACACCTTCGGCAGTTGCAGGGGAAGGTGCCGCAGGGCTGTGGCAGGGTGTTGGGGTGAAGGAAGAATGGCCCAGGGTGTCCCAGAAGGAACAGTCCCTGTGGAAGGCGGACGGGGCAGGACGAATGTGTGTCTGGTGGTGGTATCTCGCTGGAGGTGGAAATGGTGGCTGATGATCCTCTGGATGTGGATGCTGGTGAGATGGTAGGTAAGGACAAGGGGAACCCTATCACTATAATAGAGTTCAATAACTTTAGGACTTGAGTTCTCCTATGTCCTTACCCGAACTCCCACATACCAGGGCCTTGTTATTGTAGTCTGCTATTACACACAACCCATCGTTGGCCACTAACAGTCCCCATTAATAGCTATTCACCTTCCGAGCCAGATTGTTAACCATGCCTTTGTCTGTCCAACTGTTCTTCTCTCTCTTTGGGCTCTATCCCACCTATCATTTACTCCTTACCCACTCCCCTCATCTTATTTTCTGCATATAAACCGATGTTTTCCTAGCTACCGTCAGTTCTTAAGAAGGATCACTTGACCCAAAATGTTAACTCTGATTTCTCTCCACAGATGCTGCCAGACCTACTGAGCTTTCCCAGCAATTTCAAGCAATTTCAAGCAATTCTACCTCAAAACAGCTCATTACAAGGTGGTGTGTTCAAATTTTAAGAAATCAATTGCTGGCGAAATATAGAAAAAAAGAGTAGCAGTTAGCCGTTTTGCCCTTTGAGCCTGCTCTGCCGTTCAATAGGATTGCGGCTGATCCTGTGAGATGTTGTGTTTTAGTGTTGCATACAAGGACAGGACTTATACAATTCATGGTAAGGGCCTGGGCAATGTTGTAGAACAGAGACCTAGGGGTTCAGCTACATAATTCATTGAAATTTGTGTCACAGGTAGACAGGATGGTCAAGGAGGCATTTAGCATGCTTGCTTTCATTGCTCAGTCTTTTGAGTACAAGAACTGGGAAGTCATGTTGAGATTATATAGGACATTGGTGAGGCCTCTTCTGGAGTACCGTTTCCAGTCCTGGTCACCCTGTTACAGGGAGGATGTTAAACTGGAGAGGGTTCAGAACAGATTTACCAGGATGTTGCTGGTTTGGAGCATTTGAGATATAAATATAGACTGAAAAGGTCAGACTTTTTTCACTGGAGCATAGGAGCTTGAGGGGTGACCTAATTGAGGTATATAAAATCATGAGGGGCATAGATAAGGTGAATGACAAGGGTCCTTTCTTTCGGGTGGGGAATTCAAAACTAGGGGGCATATTTTTAAGATGAGAAAAGGAAGTTTTAAAAAGGACATGAGGGGCAACTTTTTTTTTTAAAATACAGTGTGGTTTGTGTGGAATGAACTGCCAAAGTGGTGGATGCAGTTAGAGTTACAACGTTTAAAAGGCATTTGGATAAGCGCATGAAAAGGAAAGGTTTGGAGGGAAATGGACTAAGTGCAGGCAGGTGGGACTGGTTTAGTTTGGGAACATGGTCAGCATGGACTAGTTGGACCGAAGGGTCCATTTCCATGCTGTATGACTGTAATCTCAATGCCATGCTCCTGCTTTCTCTCATACCCATTGATCCCTTTAAAATCCAAAAATGCATCTCTCTCTTTCTTGAATATATACAGTGACTTGGCCTCCATGGGCTTCTATGGTGGAGAATTCTACACATTCAATCCCTTTCAAAGAACATAGATAGAACGTAGAACAGTACAGCACAGTACAGGCACTTCGGCCCACGATGTTGTCCCAAACTATTATCCTACACTAAGATCAAACTACCATGCATATCGTACATTTGACTGTCATCCATGTGCCTATCCAAGAGTCACTTGAATGTCCCTAAAGTATCTGGCTCCGCTACAACCGCTGGCAGCGCATTCCACACACCCACCACTCTGTGTAAAGAACCTACCTCTGACATCTCCCCTATACCTTCCTCCAATCACCTTAAAATTATGCCCCCTTGTAATAGTCATTTCCACCCTGGGAAAAGGTCTCTGCCTATCCACTCTATCTATGCCTCTCATCATCTTGTACACTTCTATCAAGTCACCTCTCATCCTTCTTCGCTCCAATGAAAAAAGCCCTAGCTCCCTCAACCTTTCCTCATAAGACCTGCCCTCCCAGGCAGCATCCTGGTAAATCTCCTCTGCATCCTCTCTAAAGCTTCCACATCCTTCCTATAATAAGGTGACCAGAACTGAACACAATATTCTAAGTGTGGTCTAACCAGAGTTTTATACAGCTGCAGCATAACCTCGCGGCTCTTAAACTCAATTCCCCTGCCAATGAAAGCCAACATACCATGCGCTTTAACAACCCTATCAACTTGGGTAGCAACTTTGAGGGATCTATGGACATGGACCTCAAGATCCCTCCATTCCTCCACACTGCCAAGAATCCTGCCATTAACCCTGAGTGAAGAAATATTTCATCATGACTTCTAAATGCCCCACCTTGTATCCTGAGTGTGTGATCAGGTTGTAGACTCCACAACCAGTGAAAACATCCACCCGCATCTAGTCTGTCTAGCTTTGTTAGAATTTTATATGTTTCAGATTCCCTTTCATTCTTCAAAACTAGTGAATACAGGCCCAGCGTCTCTCCTTATAGGACAATCCTGCCATCCCCAGTAACAGCCTAGTGAACCTCCAATGCACTCCCTCTATGACAAGTATATCCTTAGGGAGGCCTTACTCCAACTGTGGTCTCACCAAGGCCTGTTAAACTACATTATGACGTCCCTGCTTCTGAAATCCTTTTGCAATGAGGACCAGCAAACCATCTGCCTTCCAAACGTCTTGCTGCACCTGCCTGTCTTCTTTCATTGACGAATGTACAGTGACACCCAGATCCCTTTGTACATTCACATTTCCTCACATAGTCCTACTTCAAGAATGCTCTGCCTTTCTGTTTTTCACACCAAAGTGTAGAACTTCAAATTTAGCCACATTGTTCTGCATCTGTCATGTATTTGTCCACTCACTCAACTTGTCTAAATCACCACGAAGCCTCCTCCTCACAACTCATTCAAACGTTATATGGAAATACAACTGGACCCAATTCAATGTATACATGACATTCATTTGGGATAGGATATGAAAACCTTTCCACATCTGAAGTGTTAATGGAGACTGCAGCTGCTATCATGAAGAACTGAACTGAACCTCACTGCTTACCTTCACTGGGTTTATAGGAATTTTGAATGAAGACAAAAGAATTGTGATAATTTCCACAAAGTTCCCAGCTGATGACGTTCCAGATCAGCATTCCAAAAAGTAAGTAACAGGGTACCAAACCATTAAATGGGAAATAGTATTTAGCACTGAAAGCAGGGACCCAACAACAGGGAAAAGAGAAACTACTTTAAAAAGAAGTCTCACCTTTAAGTGGAACAAATAGACATGCCATTTCAGGAACTATAATCAGATTCAATTATTGATTAGTAAGCAACCAAAATATCACTAAGATTTTAGGGTAGGTTTGTAGCTCGGGTTGTGGATGTTGTGATTCGCTGGCTCGCTAAGCTGGTTCGTTGTTCTGCAGATGTTTCATTACCCTGCTGGGTAACATCACCAGTGCAGCCTCTGATATATAATCATTTACAACAAAATATCATTTTTTTAAAACTATACTCAGAAATCAGTTTTGGCATCAAACAAATTGCTGTTCATAGTACAGTTGGAAATGAAAATCTTAGCCATTCCAAATAGATAATTCCCATGGTGAAAGTGTTAACAACTGTATACAATGTTGAGAAACGAGTTTAAAATATTTTGCAAGAACCTAGGTCTAGTTTGAATGGGGGCTGCAGAGGTCTCACCCACTGGCTGAAGAATGGGAAAGAGCCCTCCTTTGGGAAGACCCATGAACTTAAGTGACATTCAAACGCTTAACTGTACAGCAGAAAGCCTTCCCCAGGATGCCCAAAGCCACCAGCTGAACAAAGGCTGGCACTAGGGAGGTAGCCACTACAGCATTCTACAGCCCAAGCCCCAGCGGAGGATGGCAGGAGGACAGTTGCAAGGGAAGGGGGTCATCAGCAAGGATAGAGTGGTGACTTGCAGGTCCCGTTTCCTGCTGCCAGATTTTTTGATGAGGCACCAAGTCCCTTTGAGTAAGGAATCTGATACACACACTGCATGTAGCCAACCTACGGAGTAAATCACACACTGAACGGCTTCAAATCAATAGGTACAGCAGGAAAGCAGTTCTATTGATCCTCCCACTGTTAATTTAATTGGGATAGATGGAGGAAATAGATGGGAGTTCCCCACCATCATCTTCCCACCTGATCAAACAACACTCCTCCCACCAAACCCATCATGGGGGAGGCCATTAAACTGTGCACCACAAAACAGTGAACAAGAAAAGGAACTTCAAGGCACCAATGAAGCATCTTTTGTACAGTGTGTACAATCCACCTTTTCCTGAAATTGGCCCTCTCTTTCAAATCAAACAAGGAAACAAACATTGTACAAAATTTCTTCCACAAGTCCAGTCAACCAAGTCTTTACAATTCGCAAGAATTTCCTCATGATCCAGCAACAAAATAGTAAACAGTTTACACAAGATATTTCATTAACTATCCTTTTATACATCAATCAGAAAGAGAATAAAACCAAGAACTACAGATGCTAGAAATCTGAAACAAAACAAAGATTATTGAAGAAACTCAACTTGGCTGACAACATCAGTGGGCAGAAAGCACGAATCAAAGAGATATTTGCTTAGCGCAATGCTGAATGAGTGAGTTAAGCCAGGTACCACAGACTACTTTTATTGAAAGATAGCAGGGTCATTATAATTGGCAGGTAGAAATTAGTTTTCTGCTGGTTAGACTTCTCAATAACTCTTCCATTAGCCACAAAAAAATGGATATCTGATGTAGCTCTGTTAATACTCAAGTATCCCATTACTATGCGATTTTATGTTAAAACCGTGACACCTTTTGTCATTTGATCTCTCCTGCCCTACACCCTATTGGAGACCGTCCCTTTGCTCTTCCAACACTCCACCCTTTCATTTGTTCAAAACCTGCTACATTTCTGTACAGCTTAGTTATGACAAAAGGTCAGAGATCTCAGACGTTAATCCTAATTTGCTCTCTATCAATGCTGTTAGAATGGTGTGTTTCCTGCATTGTCTGTTTTTATTTCAAATTTCCAGCAACTACAGGCAGCACAACAGTATCTTCTGGAGTTCCGTGCTAGCAGAGGTCATTAATTGGGATGGGAAGTTTCATGGAAATCCTAAGTGTCAAGAGGATACCAAAGGGGGTGGGAAAGAGATAGGGGTAAAACTAGGAGTGGCAAAGGATGAGGATGAAAGGTCGTATTGGGAGTGAAGAGCATGCCCACAATCACACAGTCACTTCCCATTCTGGATGATTTACAGAGGAATTCTTAACAGTGAAACGTTCTTCAAAAATGAAAATGCGAAATGCAAGTCTGACACACAAATAAAAAAAAGTCCCTAACACTAAAATTGTTGATCTTGCCCAAAGAGGTCACATGCTGCCTGATGTAATTAGAGACGCTCTTTCCCAGTTAGAGCAGAGACAGTTGTTGGAGCTAAAGAGAAGTTTTACTCTCTCTCAATGATATACACAGCCGGTTAGCTGTACAGCAGGTTTGTGATATTGATGCCACCAAGGTGAGCTCAATTGCCTCACCAGCTGAGGTCACCAAACAGCCTCACCTTCTCAATCTCACCCCTCACCTCAAACGTGGCGACTCTCCAGTTAAACCACCACCAGTCGTATTTCTCCAATGAGAGAAGAGCCCTGTGGGACTATACATTTTTATTTTACATACAGTGTCCATTGAAGAAGAAAGTCAGTTTACATTCACAGAATTTTAAACCCTGGCCTGTTTGACCACAGATACGCTGACAATGTTAAATGCTTTAAAATAGTGAGAGGTTAAGAGATCTCCGGAATTCATTGTTGGCTATCGACATAAATACTTCACATTAAAAAAAAAATACATATAGTACTGAGGACATATATAATCTTCCAATAGACTTTGTTAGACATACCTTGAACTCCCTGAAGTAGTAGATCAACTCCATTCCTGTAGAAATTGAAGGCACCTTCGTAATCTTGTTCTGCTTCTTTCTGCAATGCCAGCTTTATCTGTTCGCCTGCCTTTGCCAAGTAATCGCCTTTCCCTGTTCTTCGTTTGAGACTTCCAATTGGTTGTGACCACAAGCCTCTGCCTCCTTCAGCCCCATCTTGACTCCTCTCCTGAGAAGGAACTGTAGCTGATCTTGTAGGTTCAGGGGAGGAACTATGTTTTGTATATCTGCTTGGGGAGCTTCTATTTGATGCCATTCCATCATCACATTCAGCAAGTGAATCCCCATCCACTGTCAATGACAGCAAGTCACTATCGCTGGATAAACCTGGTTGATCGCTTTCTACAAGAAAATGACGGCAGGAGATAATGAGAAAAGATTCAGTAAATACATGGGCGGAATAGAGTACATAACTTTCAATAAAATTCAAATAGTTATTAGCCAGCATTATCACTTGTACCGTAAGATTAAACTGTGACTTAAAGAACCAGAATTCTAACAGTACTTATAATTCAGATTCAGTTCACCGAATAAATTTATCAAAGTTTTTTTTTAAGATTCATAGGTTCCTCGCTTGTAGAACAACCCATCTCAGAAGAAGCAGGGTTGCTTCTTTCATTAAAAGGGAGCGTCACTCGACCTGAAACTTTAACTTTGATTTCTCTCCACAGATGCTGCCAGGCCCACTGAGCTTTTCCAGCAATTTTTGGTTTTGCTCTTTTTCATTGTCCGGTGACAATATGTACCAAAAAGCCTCCGATGTTGAATAGGAAAATAAGTAATGACAGCAAGTCCATGAAGTTTTACATGTCAAGGTGATTATAACCTGAGGAACATTTGCAGTTTTACTAAATTTAGCCTTTTAGTGCTCCATTCTAAACATCTTACAACCCAGGTGTTTTAAGGTTTCCATTTTGGGAAGCACGGAAGTCCCAGCTATTCCACTTAGTCTGCTGCACATTTTTATCTACTAATCTCAATCTACCATCTTAATGAGTTGTGAAGCCTAGAAATGTGTTTAATCAGAAACATTATTTTCATAATTCTCTGCACAAATCTAATATCAAAACATCTATAATCCTTTTGGTTTTAAAAGGAAGCTCTGTTCATAACTAATCCCATATATGGGTCATTGATGTATGTAACACTTCCAGTCTTACTATCACCATCATACACTGTACATATACTTCACCCTGCTTCATTTCCAAAGTCAGCTGCCTGTTCCCCATGGCACCACCCCACTGAGAATTCAGAAGATCAAACTATATGGACTTCAGTAAGGCGTTCAACAAGGTTTCGCATGGTAGACTGGTTCACAAGGTTAGATCACATGGAATCCAGGGGGAATGAGCTAAATGGATACAAAATTGGTTTGAAGGTAGGAGAGAGGATAGTAGTGGAGGGCTGTTTTTCAGACTGGAGGCTTGTGACCAGCGGTGTGCCAAAAGGATTGGTGCTGGGTCCACTGCCTTTTGTCATTTATATAAATGATTTGGATGTGAATATAGGAGGTATGGGTTCGTAAGTTTACAGATGTCACCAAAATTGATGGTGTAGTGAACAGTGAAGAAGATTATCTCAGAGCACAGTGGGACCTTGATCAGATGGGCCGATGGGCTGAGGAGTTGCAGAAGGAGTTTAATTTAGATAAATGTGAGGTGTTGTATTTTGGTAAAGCAAATCAGGGCAGGAGTTATACCGTCAATGGTAGGATCCATGGGTTCAGCAAAGATTTACAAGGATGTTGCCGGGTTTGGAGGGTTTGATCTATAGGGAGAGACTGAATAGGCTGGGGCTATTTCTCCCCTGGAGCTTCAGAGGCTGAGGGTGACCTTATAGATGTTTATAAAATCATGAGGGGCATGGATAGGGTGATTAGCCAAGGTCTTTTCTCCACCCCCCCCCCCGAGGGTAGGGGAGTTCAAAACTGGACGGCATAGGTTTAAGGTGAGAGGGGAAAGAGTTATAAGCGATATAAGAGGCAACTCCTTCATGCAGAAGGTGGTGCATGTATGGAACAAGCTGCCAGTGGAAGTGGAGGCTGGTACAATTACAACATTTAAAAGGCATCTTGGGTACATGGATAGGAAGGGTTAGAGGGATATGATCCAAATGCTGGCAAATGGGACTAGATCAGTTTAGGATATCTGGTCAGCATGGACAAGTTGGACCGAAGGGTCTGTTTCCATGCTGTATAACTCTATGACTCTGACCTAGCACTCCTGTCACCTTCAGTCACTCCTGCCTTTAGTCCTTTTTCTTTATGCCACCTTCTGTCCACCCTACAAATACCTTTTTTCATTGACCAGTCGAATAAACTGCATCTGTCTGATCATATTCTATCCTACCTACATTAACCTAAAAATCTGCTTTGTTATTAAAATTTGAACAAACTATGTATAACAAATAAACTAGAAGTGGATTAAGCGCTTATGGATCATTAAAACTCATTGCCAGCTAACACAGAAACATTTAGAAAGAAGTATAGCTTTATAGGCTGTATCCTACCGGGGAGGTTATTCCCCTGAACATCATGAAGGGAGTGTCTGGTGCTTACAAAGTTGGCAATTCACTACTGCTACTGCTACTGCAACAAGCATCACCTGACTTAAGCTCCAAGTCTGCATAATCTTCACTGTCAGTACTGGTATACCTCAGCAGAGCCTAGTTTGGATAAATCCTAGCAATGTCTAAACTCATATCAAACCCCAAGACCTCATAAAATTTCACAATGCTGTCAGTCCTCAAAATTCTCCGCAAGTACTTTGAAGCTCTAAAATACCAATTCTAAGAAGTTCACAACCACCTCTAATGCCCCCTAGCCTGGATACTCATCAGCGTCATTACATGACCTTTCATAGCATATTTGTCCTTCCCTTTTCAAAAAGGGAAAGAAATAACTAAAAATTGACAAGAAACAAAAGGAACAATTCCAATGATGTGCATTTCTTATGGAAAAATCTGCTCAAAAACTGAAGAGGAGAACTGAAGAGGACAATATCATAATTGCACCCTGTAAAAGTTTACTTTAAAAAATTCCTTGGAAGAAGTGACGAGTCTCAATGTTTTAGGCACAGTGTCCTATTGTTGTCTGGAGGAATGACCAGAATAGGTGAAAGAGATAGCTCTGTCTCATGGAGGATGGGAATATGGGTGGGATCTTACAGCCGATTTTCCAGCTGATTGTTGACTATGGTGGTGATGTTTTTACAGGGTTTGGGGACAGCTTTGCAGAACACCTACTCTCGATGCACACTAAACAACTGCACCTCCCAGTCGAGAACCATTTCAACTCGCCCTCCCATTCCTCAAACGACATGTCCATCCTGGGCCTCCTGCAGTGCCACAATGATGCTACCCAAAGGTTGCAGGAACAGCAACTCATATTCCGCTTGGGAATCCTGCAGCCCAATGGTATCAATGTGGACTTCACAAGCTTCAAAATCTCCCCTCCCCCAACCGCATCCCAAAACCAGCCCAGCTCGTCCCCGCCTCCCTAACCTGTCCTTCCTCCAATCTAACCTCTCCTCCCACCTCAAGCCCCACCCCCACCTCCTACCTACCATCCTCATCCCGCCCCATTGACCTGTCAGTCCTCCCTGGACTGACCTATCTCCTCCCTACCTTCCCACCTACACTCACCTTTACTGCCTCTATCCCCGCCTCTTTGACCTGTCTGTCTCCTCTCCACCTATCTTCTCCTCTATCCATCTTCTATCCACCTCCCCCTCTCTCCCTATTTATTTCAGAACCCCCTTCCCCTCCCCCATTTCTGAAGAAGGGTCTAGGCCCGAAACGTCAGCTTTCCTGCTCCTCTGATGCTGCTTGGCCTGCTGTGTTCATCCAGCTCTACACCTTGTTATCTCTTTACAGGGTTTGTAGGCTGCGATGTGTTTCCCAATGCAGATGAGTCAACGTTTCAGGCTGCAGCAGGTGGTCTATAACATCACCTGGTTTGTTACTCACTGCTGCCCGAGGGAAGCAACTGACACTCTTGTCAGCAAAGAGGACTGCATAACATTCACTTACCATAGAGGCAGATACAGCATGTTGGTGGGTTCAGGATAACAATTTTCCCCATGGTTCAGAATGCCATTGACTACACATATGGCTTTGCCTGCCCCACATTTAAAAGCAGAACAGTGCCATAACTGCAAAAGGGTCCACTCTGAAAGCACAGTTAAAGTACAACCATGCACACATGATCATTACAGGTGCTGCCCAAATATGGCTCAGAGCCACAGACTGTATCCACCAAGCAAACTATTCATTGACCATCCAGTTCATGATGTCAATACTCAACCCAATAGCATTTACAAGAAACTTCACAAAGTAGGCGATTAGTTCATTCCAACAAGATGTCCACTGCCTAACCCATTCTAGAACAACCCTGTTGTACTGACCAGAGCAAGTGTCACAATTCATTGCCACAAATAGTACGTGGCAAACAGCTAATACAGGGAGAGAAAAGGGGGTGCGAATCAAAATAAACCCTTTCAGGGCATTCATTGAACCAAATGCAACCCCTTTTATTCAAAATATGTATTCAGGAAGATGCTAAAGGGGATTGACAAAGGAGAGGATGTTTCCTCATGTGGGGCAATCTAGAACTAGAGGTTCCAATTTTCAGGTAAGGTGTAGCAGATTTAAAACAGAGACAATGAGAAACTACTTTTCTCAAAGGGTTGCGAATCTGTGGAATTCATTACCCGAGGATGTCAGGACATTGGGTAAATTTAAGAGCAGACAGACAGATTTTTAATTCGTAACAAATTGAAGGTATATGAAGAGTGGGCAGGAAAGTGGAGTTGAGGCTAAGACGAGATCAGCTATGATCATATTAAGTGGTGGAGCAGGCTCAAGGGGCTGAATTGCGTACTCCTGGTGCAAGTTCTTATGTTCAACGTGGGAGTCATTGGCGCTTGTTGGACAATCCCAACTGTCCTTCAACTAAGTGACTGCTCGACAACTTCAAAAGGGCAGAAGAATCAACCACATTTCTGCAAAATTAATATTCACATTAGGCCATACTGGGAACAGTGGCTGATATCCTTCCCTAAAGCAGGGAGAGTGAACCAGGTTTGTTTTTATGGCACTGATAATCTTAGGTCATGTTCACTATTAGGCAGAGCCGGTTTCAATTCTAGAATTATTCATTGAATTTTTATTCCACTAGCTACTATATTTGGATTTGAACCCATGTCCTCAGAGAATTAGCCTAAACCCCTGGATTACTAGTCTAGTGACACATCAAAATGACTCCCTTATTCTTCATTCCCGATTGTCCAATCTATGACAGTCCCATGCCATGTCTTCCTGTGTCACTGACCACCACAGCATTCTCTTGCTACGAAGATGAAATAAAACTCACTACAACCATTCCAAAGCAACTTTAAAATCAAATGAACCATCCATTAGTTTATACAAAAATTAACTAATCACCATTGTACATTCCCATAGTGCCTCCTTTTCTGGTACCTTTGCTAACCTAATGCAATGAAATTTCTGTGCTATCAGCAAAAACAGACACAGGTTAACTGCGTATTGCAATTTCACCATCTTTTGCGAGGCCTAATCTATTTTTTACCTAGTACAGTCTCCACTTTTTGCAACAGCAAGCAGCATAACCAGGTCTAATACATTTTTACAGGTTAGATTCAAATTTACACAGCGACCTCAGGGGGAGGAAAAAAAATGAGGCATCACCATCTCCTAATGGCAGAAAGAGCTTTCCAGCAGGGCAGCATTCAGGAACAGGTACCACTGCCAGCCAAAACAGATGTGTTTATCACTAATGGCATGTGATGATGCTGAGCCATGCCCAAGAGATACTTCACAGCCCCTCAAAATGAGATTCTACCAAAAGAAAGCCTACACTTCCTGGTGCTTGGATGTAGCGACCCTGGCAAGCCATTGCTCCCTGGACCTAAAATATCTTACAGTAAAATGTTGTCCCTGCTACCTACTGTAAGAATTCACCTCCACCATCCTGACAGCAGGTGTGAGGTAAGGAGTGGGGCTCTGAAAGCTTGTGTTTTCAAATAAACCTGTTGGGCTATAACCTGGCGTTCTGCGATTTCTGACCTTGTCCACCCCAGTCCAACACCATCACCTCCGCATCACGGCAGTACATAAAAGATAGACTTTAGTGCATATTTTTACTTTTAAGATCAAAGAAGATCCAGATCAATCAATCAACAGGTAGATATGGTGGTTCTGTCATTGGACTAGAAATATAGACATCCAGGCCAATGCTCTAGGTACATAGGTTCAAATCTTACCATTGTAGTTAGTGGAATTTAAATGTAATTAATAAAACAAAATCTGGATTTGAAAGCTATTCTCAGTAATGGTCACTATGAAACCTGTTATTTTAATGATTAGCAAGGACTACTGATGTTCAACTTCCATCATCAGATATTCGCACCCAGGACTTTCAGGGACTAAACAGATTTTTTAGAAAGGGGAAATACTGACTGAAAATTCCTGCTGTGATCACTTGACCTTAAATTAAGGTGAGCTTTGAGAAAACAGTGAGAGATATATAAAAAATATTTGCATTGAAATTACCATTGCATGCAAAGATAGTGAAACCAGACAATTAAATCAGCATCTAGAAACTTGATTCCTGTTTAATTCACATGTGGACGATAATTTCACATCTTGAGAGATGAAAGGCTTGTCTGCCAGCTAGGAAAAACAACGAGCAGACTCAGGAATATACAAATAGACTTTCATCACCAGCTGCTTCTGAGCAGAACAGACAAGGAAAAATTGATTTTTTTTAAAAGCAAGAGCTGGAAAACACTTTCCCTCCTGGTGTCTCTCAGCCACAAGAGCCAATGCCTGGTGAAAACGGAACTTGTAACAATAACTGTTTACTGAAAACTCAAGACCTACAAACTTGGCTGCTGCTGAAGAAAAACAAAATCAGCTAAATGGTCAGAACACAAATTAAAAATCTAATACCTCACTGACTCTAAGGACTTGAACTGCAAATGCCTTCACCTTCTTTTCTGCATTCATTCTACCTGTGGAGCGTGGGTTGGGGGGTGGTATGGGGTGGGGGTGGAGTTACTGTGTTATTTTTTTCCCCTCAATGTAATTAAATTCCTCTCTTTCTTTCACTTAAGAAAACCATCTAATTAATTGGCCCCTTCAATTTGATCAAGTTAACTGAAATGTGTTAGCTGTGTGGTTATAAAGAAATGCTGCAACTAATGAAGAAGAGATTAAAATAAAGAGGGGAATCAATTATCTCTCCTCATCTTGTCATAATAATAAATTGCTGTAAAACCTCAACTAGTTCACTCATGACCTCAAGGGAAGGAAATCTGTTGCCCTTACCTAGTCTGGCCTACATTTGATTCCAAACTTACAGCAAAGTGGTTAACATTTAACTGCCCTCTGAAATGGCCAAGAAAGCCGCTCAGTCCATGGGCAATTAGGAAGGAGCAATAAATGATGGCCTCATCTGCAATACCCTTATCCCATGAAAGAATGAGTTAAAATTAATCGGCATTTCATCCCACACCAGGAAGATGTGTGTGTGTTGGGTTCACTCACAAAATGTGTCCTTTGCTTATGCTTCACACAAAGACTGACTGATATATTTTCTATCTAGCTGGAGTTACACGACAACTAGCATCAGCAATAGCACCAACAGGTTTATCACCTTCCTAACACGCAGGTGCAGAGGTCAACTGAAACACCTTTTATTACTACCTCTGCGGAGCTCATTTACTAAGAAGGTAGCCTTCCTGAGTGAAGGCAGTTCCTACTATCTCTGAAACAATTTTAACCCCACTGCGAAGCCTCTTCTAAAGATCCCTACCTTGAAGAAGTTACCCAGCAGTTCCTACTATCTCCAGCCTTCCTGAGTGGTATGGTTTAATGCCAAATCAGACACATCTTATTTAAATGAAAATTCTGGGGTCAAGACAGACCTGTGTTTTGCTGAATTTCAGAGTAGCAATCAATTATGTTCTGGATTAATGAACTGATGCAGAATGCAGATTCAATAATATCTTTCAAAAGAAAACTGAATATATACATGAAAAGGAAGAATTGAAGAGAAATTGTGAAAAAGTACAAAGCATTGGGATTAATTGAAAACTTTTGCAAAGCCAACAACTATGATAGGCCAAATGACCCCCCTTGTTGTTGTATCATTTGACAAAGTATATAACTATTTTAAAGTGGTTAGTTCTGAGCCTCTGTGGTACTCAGAATTTGCTTTTCTAGTAACATGGTAGAGGAGGCAATTTGATTTGCGAAGGCAAGTGTCATATTGTCAGCATTAATCTATTTCCTTCAAAATTCCATGGATCCAATTTTCTAGTGATTAAGGAGCAAGATTCTCTCTCTTTGTGGTGCAGAGAAGAACCAGGAGCAAAGTTAACTTGAGTTTCCCTCAAACACCTCCAAACACTAGTTACAAAGGCAATAAGAGAAAATTGTCCTCTGTTGAAGTGTGGTGAGAGCCAATGAATAGGGAGGAGGGAGAAGCGGCAGAAAATAACTACAGAAAAACGAGGAAGGATTAAAATTAAAAAAAGCACCTCAAAATTGAACTACATTCAACTACAGTTAATTAAGGACGGTCAAAAAATGATTTAAGCTCAGCTCAAATTTATGCAGACTAATTGGTCATCAGTTAATCAAATCATACCCAGGCCATCAATGTGGAAACATGCTGCTCTCTCAATTAGGTGGACTGTAATTATGAGTCAAGGTCTTCTGCTCCATATGCTCATTAATAGGATATAGAGAAGATGCCATTAGAAGATGCTTGCACAATATTCTCAAGCACATTGATGCAATAGCGAGCAGCAAAATACTCTGCCATTTAGCAGCAAACAGCAATTCTTTTTAATTTACTTTATGTTGGGCGCATGATGAGCTACAGAGCTGTTGAAATATTCTGGCAAGCAGGGAAGGAAGAATGGCTAAGAGTTACAGATGGATGTACGCTCATTTGAAGAGATGCACAATTAATTTGGTCCTGCTGTACTTACTGCACTGGTTAAGATAAATAAACACTGATGTTTCCTGAATTACAAACTGTTTTGACACATCTGGAAAAGCCAGGTGCATACATCACTCAGTCATTAGCACAGAAAAGGGCTGAACAAGGTGACTTTAAAGTAATTGCCATTCCAGATACGAGAGCTGAGAGAATGGCATTTCAGTTCTACAAATGATTCCTGAAAACACAGCGAATTGTCTGGTCTTAAAATGTCTTGTCCCTGATCCTAATGCACACTTGTCCCCAATAAAGCAATCTTCCTGGCTTGCTCAGACAATAGAATCCTACTGATATCAGCTTAAGGTCATTTGAACGTCTCCAGCGTTTGGAGCAGTTTTAATTTCTTTGGATTTGGCATGGTGGGGGTACTTTGAGCCACCTGTCCTGGCCTCCATAACATGCAAACTCCTCCTCCTCCCCCCCCCTCTCCCCGCCACCCCCACGCCCACCCAGCCCAATCCTTTCCCACCCAAAAGACTCCAGGGCTTTCCTTGTCCAGTGCTCTGCCTGGTAGTACTACAGTTTCCTAACATCTATTTCTCAGAGGAAAGGGTGCATAATATGGCCTCTACCATTTCCTACATATAATTCAGCCCCAACACCACATTTATCAAAGTCATCAATAACAACCTTTGCGATTATGATCACAGATTGTTATTCTCCTCAAGGTCCCTGCAAAATTAGGCTGACGACCCATTCCATCAATCTGGTTACTGACTGCCATGCATTGTTCGACTGCCAGCTATGGCTCGATTGGTATCATTCTTGTCTCAAACCAAGGGTGCTGAGTCTCAACGTCGGTCTTCAGCAGAAAAATCAAGGCTGACACTCCAATGCAAGACTGAACTGTCACACAAAAGGTCCTATCTGCCTGCCCAGGTGGATGTAGGAATGACAGCACCATTTTAAAACTGAGCAGGAGAATTATCCTTAGTGTCCTGGCCAATATTTAATCCACAATCAGCATCACAAAAGAATATAGTGTCTGAACTGTGGACACTATCACATTGCTGTTTGTGGGAGTTTTGTGTGTCCAAAATTAACTTCCATGTTTGTTACATTAGAATAGTGCTCCACTTCAAAAGTACTTCATTGACTATGAAATGCTTTCAGACATCTGGAGGTCATGAGGAGTGATACATGAATGCACGCTGTTTCTCATTCCCCCCCGCCTTTTACTTGTCCCAAAGTATGCAGAAATAGTTTCTTCTAAATTTGACGATCACCTTACAAATACCAAGGTTCCATCCTTGGTGCTCTCCTTTTCCTTGTTTATACACTGCTCCTCAGAAACATTATCTGTAGAATGAGGCCTGTTCTCCTTTTCATCCACAGATGACATCCAACTCTACCTCACCAGTACCTGCACACAAATCCCAAATTTAAAGGTTTACATCATGGAAACAGGCCCTTCAGCCCAAATTGTCCGTGCTGCCCAGTTTTCACAATTAATCTGGTCCCATTTGCCCGCGTTTGGTCAATTGTTTCAACTGTGTCAGACTTTCCAATATTCAAGTACCAACTGAGACAAAACCTCTTCCCAGTAAGCGCTTTGAAGGCACAATCATTGCTTCCTGTGTTACGACAGTGACTAACTTTAGAAATACTTCATTGGCTGTAAAAGTCCTTTGAGAATTTCACTGGTCAGGAAAGACAACATAACAATGCAAATCTTTCTAGCTTAGTTCTGAAATCATTTCCAACCATTGCTCATGTTTCTGTCCTCCCGGAGTCCCAGTGGCTCCTTGGTCCCAATGCAATGAAATCCTTGCCTTCATTTAGAAATCTCTCCACTGTCTTGTCACACAATTCCTCTCGAGAATATCAGTTAGTCCTCTAATTATTGCCTCCTTCATTCATTATAGTTCAGCTCTTCACAACTCCAGCTCTCAACCTTTCTAATTAATTACTGCACGAGTCCCACCATACAACATTCCTTGAAAAAAAAATTTTCCACAGCCTTTCTTTAAAGCTGTTGTTCTTATTTCATCACCATTCCAACATACCCAATGCTCGTTTTACTTTACCAATACTTTAGCATCTGATTTAAAATAATGGTTTTACCGGATTAGAGAATTCAGAGCGGGCTTGGTTTGTGTCACTGTTGACAGGTCATTAGGATAGGAGCAAATATAAACAACATATCTGTGGTAGCCATGGTATTGCAGTCGCTCTCTTGAAAGAACTCAAAATTAAACAGGACCATGTGCAATATGTACAGAACACATTCATTCAGTCATTAGGAAATACTTAATCTCTTGAAATTGTTCTTTCAACTGTTCAGCAACATAACAGTTAAAATAAACAAGCTTTAGATTTTAAACAAAATCAATTAAAAGGTTCACAAGATTGAAAAAAATTGAAATGCAGCTTGTCCTTTCAGGAAATACTTCATTTGTCTGCCTGTCCTATCTCACCAGATTACATTTAGGAATTCCAGATGGCTCTTTATGATGGGCATATAACAAAACTGATGACTTGGAGAAGCAACTGAGCACCATTAACATTCACAGGGTGAATGGTTGTGATGGACAGTTTACTTGTTAAATGCACAATAATTAGGGTTTTGGTTCATCACTGTTTCATATTCCAATAGCGCAATCAAAATTTGTGTAACTAAGTTTTAATCATTATCATGACAATTATGTAATAATATCATTAATCAGATAGTGATCTGCAGATTAGTCCAAATTAGCAGAAAGGACAGCAATAAAATATAAATAACTATTATAATGATTTAGATTTATGTTACAGATGTCAACACAAACCTACCAAAAAGGCCCTTAGGAAGTGATGAACAATCTAATGTTATATTCTATACTTCAGAGTAATAGGAGAAACAGGATTTACATACCACCAGTTAGACAAGTATACACATATTGCATATATGCAGGTTAATGCCCTTTTGTAGAAATCTTCCATGTCACCTCAGACAAACTTAATTTACCTTTTCATTGCATAATGTCTTCTATCCTTAACAGGATCAAATTCATGCTTTCATTCTCTCATCTAGAGAGATGAGTTGAAAATAAAGCAATAAATTGTAAATTTATTTTAACTTTGGATTTTAAAGAAAAGCATACAAGTATCAACAAGCCAAAAAAACATGGGAGTTTGATCCTTTAATCATATTTTGGCTAGATGTGAGTACCACTCAGTAATTTAATACAGAAGGCAAGTGCAACATATTAAGAATGTGCGATTGCATGTGTAAGTCCTCTTTTGTTCATTTGATTCAACATTTCTCCAACGTTCACACAGAAGGAAAAATAAATCTTCTTCACTTTCTAAAACTGATGTTGTATCAGTTGAAGTTCTTTCTTTTTATGACACAGTGATTCTGCCTCTTTGTAAATTGAAGTTTCATGCAGGATTCCCTCTCAGTAACATGTGTTTTGCCCTAATTTTGCTTTTTTAATCTGTCCTATAATAAGAGAGCAAATTACTGCAGATGTTGGAAATCTGAAATAAAACGATAGAATGCTACAGAAACTCAGCAGGTCTGGCAGCGTCACTGGAGATCAAAACAAAGTTAATGATTCAAGTCCAGTACAATGACTCCTCAGAGCCAAAAGAAGGTGGAAAATGGTGGTTTTGCATGTAACTGATGGTGAGGGGAGTTGAGAGTGCCCAAAGCAAAAGACAAAGTGACTGCTAATGGTTAAGCTCAACGTCAACTCCTAGAGATTGTAAGGTGTCTAAGCAGAAGGCAAGGGGTTCTTCCTCCAGTTTGCATTCAGCTGAAGCAATTCAAAGCATGACCTGGGACCACTATTTTGATTACAAACTCCAAGTCCCTCCAACAACTCCTGACCAGCTGTGCATTGTTTGTGTCTTGCTGGCTTTGCTCTCGGAACAGCAAATCCGTTTTCTCCTTTTCTTACGTGAAATTTGCACCTTTTTTTTTATCTCCATCCCTCCTTTACCACTGTCCACCACTGTCTGTATCTGGAGTAGGATTTGCCTTTTGGAGTTTGTGCTTTAGCTGTATACAGTAGATCTCACTTTGGCACTGAAGCCAAACACTGAGAAAAGGGGTTGTCCTAACACTCGGCTCAGACTGGCTACAGTTGAACTCTGCAGAATAAAATCAACATTTGAGACCTCCAGCAGCCTTTTAACTTTGAAAAGGTCTATAAACATTAAAACAGTATGACGAGGAAAACTGCTCCCTTTTACTTTCGGAATAAAAAGCCAAGAAAGCAGAGCACCTCGTGTTCCAAAGCACCTAGGCAGTGACCAGCCAAAAGGTGGCTGTGCACCAAAACAGGATCGGCTGATAAACGCATGACTGCCAACGATTACCTTCAGTTCATTAAATCAAGTATTCCTGCATCTTCAATTAGAAATCTAGGGAACTACTTCCCATCACTCGTCAAGTTCTTTTTTTATTAAAATCCAGCAGGTCTCTCGTGGAGATGTTCGTATTAAATAAGCAGGTACAAAGTTTTTACAACAAAAGTGAGAATATTATGCCACATAATCTACAATGTGTTATTCTGCTTGACGTAATAGTGTTTGCGAAAGGTCACAACTCCTAATTGATGTGTCATCACACTCTGACATCAGTTAAAGGATAGATTAAAAGTAAAATACATAGAGTGCTGGAGTTTGGAAATAAGAACAAAAATCTACTGGTGAAACACAGCAGGTCTGTCAGAATTTGTGGAGAGCGAAACTTGAAACATTTCAAGTCCAATATGACATCTCTTTGGAACCAGGCTTGCATACAAGAGTCATATCCCAAAACAACACAAAACAATAACTGCTGATTGGTAGCTTGTGGACAAAAGATAGCAATAGCTGTCTGGCATCTTACCTCCATATTCTGATTGACTACTGATAGTGATCTCATCAACATTGCTCAAATCTCTTTGAGCTAAAAAAGAATAGAAACAAAAAAGCCAGTGTTCTTGCGTACAAATTTTACTGATCATGAGATTTCACATGTTTTTAAAGACAATCGTACATAAATGTTTCACGATTTCTTATTTCCCTTTCGCCCCTTTTCTAAAAAGGAAGGTCTTTTAACACATATTCTGTATTCCTGCTTGGAAGCACAGGCTTCTCTTGAACCAGTCAAGATGTGAGACTTTCTCAAATCCTCCAACTATGTTCAAAAGATTTTAACTGTTGTGATAAGACAAACAGATCTAAAGCACAATTCCAAAATCCCACCCACCATTCAATTCAAGGGTTTAAGTACACCATCATCCTACAATGATAATGATTTACTGTCATCATTACCATATATCTTGCAATCCAACCTAAACCTCTCCAAAGAGCTAACAAGCAAATGTCCATTATGTAAAAATAAAAACTTGAGATGATTGATGTTCGGTAGTAAAGACATATTGTTATTCTCTTTTCCTTCCCCTGGTGTACCTCCCTTTTACAGACCAGCTGGGATCTTAAATTCTCGCTTTGAGCAAGTAATGTGGCCCAATCTGAACAAGTAGCAGCATTACAGCACGGGAGTATATTTAAGACAAGGTTATGTTAGTTCACTGACTGTGCTAAAATCTCTCTTGGAACTGGACAGAAAAAAACTCCTTTTTATCCTTGTAATCAGAAGGAAGTCTTGGGACATGCAGGGGGGTAGCATCTGAGCCAGATGTTCTTTGTTCTCTCACACTCAGACTTGATGGCTAAAGGTGTGAATTCATAATGCAGCCTAATAAGGTGAATGCCAGTGTTTAACCCTTTCTACAGTCACCAATGGAGGCTGACAAGCGCAGGAAACATTCCTGATCAGCCACGTGATGGCAAGAAATTGGGGCTCGTTCTGTTAATATTCATAGCTCTGGACCACATTGTGCACGTACACGTGAATCTTACCACAGCAGTTTGGATGCCTAGGGTGCTCAGTAGCTGGATGAGTGATGTGGATCAGTAAACAACAAAGGGTTCAACCCCCATCCCCAGGCAGGACCTGCCTCTTTGCCTTACCCATGGTGGAGATCATGGCGATGTGGGGCAGGCAGCAAAGTCAAGAAGAAATGGAAGATATTAAACAGACCGTGAAGTTACGCACAGCTCTTTAAATGCTCAAGAGTTCATGTATGTATAAAACTGGACCCAGCATTACAAGCCTGGGTAGGGTGGCAAGGAGAGAGAAAAATCAACAAATGACAGACTGAAAATCTTTGTATGCAAAGGAGCTTGAAGGGAGATTGGAAAATTGACTTTAGTTTGCTTGGTTTCAATATTTCTCCGTGTTAGTTGCACAGATCATCCTGGCTATCGTCAGGGAAGCAACAGTTTGTCGGTATCTGGGAGCAGCACTGAGCTGGATGGGATGAGAACCACTGACAAAAAGCGTAATCTCGATTAATCTCATGCCACAAAGTTCATTCGCTTGATTAAAACCTGCACCGTCGACAGGTCCCAGCTGGGGTGTCACAGGCCTGGGGAAGGGGAGGGTAAACAGCTAGCAACACTATTCTTGATCGTTATCCCGTGGCTTCTCCTAGGGAGAGACGTTGAATATA
Source organism: Rhincodon typus (assembly GCF_021869965.1). NCBI lineage: Eukaryota > Metazoa > Chordata > Chondrichthyes > Orectolobiformes > Rhincodontidae > Rhincodon > Rhincodon typus. The sequence goes on along the minus strand of NC_063340.1, from coordinate 51,747,929 downwards.
GTCAGTTTCCAGTCACTTTGTTAAATAATTGAGCAGGTGCTAACCACAATCTGGTTTATATGTAACAAATATGAAGCCACTTGAACTTGGTCAGTGTCCATGACGGATGATCGGATCTGTGCCATTACAAACAAGGAACTACTGGCTTCTGGGGGAAACAGGAAATTGGTAAAGAATTTGCTAGATCGTTCAAGGCTGCACAACATACTAGGTACGATGGATCCAACCTGAAATATCACACACCATTAAAGTTTTCTACCCAAGAGATTCCAAGTCTGGCTTGTCCAAATCTGGGGAAACCAGGGAGATATCCACTCGGTGCAGAAGTAGTGTTGCAGTTTAATGCATGCCCCTTTTCTATGACACTTTCTGTGGTATTTCAGAAGTTAAAAGGTCCCGGAGGTGCTTTGTTACTGAGTGAAGAAGGGTAAGTGTGGGTAGAGTGCCAGGTGAATGAGAAGGGGTAGGATGCCAGGGAGGTGAGGTGGTTAGGTGCCAGCTAAGTGGATGAGTGCTTCGGGACGTCAAGCAATCAGTGCTGGGTCCAGGTGTTAGTCATGAGGACACTTTAATAGTTACATAGGAGTTAGAGTCTGTTTTTAATTCATCTAACGTTTCTTGGCTAACTAATAAGCTTAAATGAATCGCAATCTTCTGAATTTCTCCTACTTTAAGGGTTTTCATAAATGCCGATCACAGCGCTCTATTTCCCACATGGTCCTGATGCACGAATCCACTCTATGCTGCTGCAGTGAGGACCTGCCCATCAGACTACATGCTCCATTGTTTAAAAATCACTTAACAGGTTGTGCAGTCACGTTTTAACTTTACTGTAATTACTGACAGCCTTGGGAAAACCATGCAAATCAATTCAAAAAAGTCAGACATGCAATACCAGGAATAATTATTTTACAAACTACATTCACTGTTCCCAAATATTAGAACAGATTGTCAGTTCTTTAGGGAAACTTCATGTCTCCACAAGAATATAAAAAACCTAAAATTCACAGAGGTTAATGCCATTGAGGAGACAGTTGTAATGCTTTGACCATTGCAATGACAGCACTGGAGGGTATCAAGCAGCAAGATGCGTACACTCAAAATGTAGGGAATGATAAAGTGAACCCATCAAGAAGGGAATGGATATTGTTGAATGGTAAGTCAAGGAAATCAATGCTGCAAATACAAACAGGAAAAGAGAATAAACGCATGGGATATCAGTGTAACAAAAAATTCTGAAACACCAATACAAGATGACGCTTAACAACCATCAAAAAAAAAAGACTTGGTGGGACGTCACAGGATAGAAACTTTTTGCAAAAGCAATGATCCTAAGCCCTATCAGAAACTTTGAAAATGTCCAAGTCAATGAAAATTATTTACTGAGAAGTGTTCAAGTGTAAGTTTGCAGAGGCATAGAATATAGACAACAAGATCCACAATGGAACAAATATGCTCACACTAGCGATTGTACACGAGGCTAGAACTCTTCCAAAGATGCTCAATTTAAGTTAAACTAGCTCCTGTCAGTTTACTAAAGCAAAGTAAGAACAATAGGATGATCACTTGAGGATAAACAGGACAAACAACCAAATTTTCAACAAACTCTAGGATGGGGTAAGAAAATTTACATGACAAGTTTGGGAGAAGGTATAAAATCTTGATGACGTTTAGAAATATAATATAAAATTATAAAAAACCAAAACTTTCAAATTAGTTCCATTATTGTGGTGTTGGGGTCAAGAATTCCCCACCCAGACAGGTCACAGACTGAAACACCAGGCCCACTTAATGCTGTTATGGCCAAAAAAGACTGAAAGGAAATAACTTCATTTTCTCCATTTCAAAACAAGAATAGAGAAATTGTAGATTATTTACCAGGATCTTTAAGATTGGCATTAGTGGGGAAAGGAGAGATATAAAATTCAACTTAGCTGTTCTTATCCTGTTGCAAATTACTTGAAAAAGCAAAGTAACTTTCACTGGAAGTGAGTCTGTAGCCTGCTGTTTGGCAAATTCGCCAGCTGGTGTAAAATATCTGAGGTAGCCTAAACCATTTCTTTGGTTATTGAAATTTACACTAGGAGGGATAAACAAACATCTATCAATTCCACATCAAGTTGGTGCTACAACAAATTTCTCTCCTTTCCACATGAGGGCAGTAAACTCCTTCTTTTAATCCAGCTGTCAAGTGACAAAAATTCTCAAGTTATCTGTACTTTTGTACAGCAAAACATTATGAACAAGTTTTGTTCTTTCATGGGTTGAGACGGTTGAGAGATGGACTAACTCTGTCTTCTGCAGGTTACTGCCATTGTTTGGCATGTGCGTCATCATTTGTTGTAGCTTTACCAGGGTGACACCTGATTTTTAGGTATGTCTCATGCTGCTCCTGGCATGCACTCCTGCATTCTTCATAAATCAGTTTGATAGTAATGGTAGGCTAGGGGACACGCCAGGCCATGAGATTGCAGACTACCTGTATTTAAATATAACACTGATATTGCTAATGGCTCTCAGTGCCTTACAGATGCCTAGTCTCAAGTTGTTAGACCTGTGTGAAGTCTGTTTCATTTATCACAGTATTAGAGTGTACACTCTACGTGTGGCACTAAGTAAAGATGGGACTTTGTCCCTACAATAATTGTGCAACGGCCATTCTCACCAACATTGTAAATATGGGCACATTAGGGAAGGTGATGGCCTAGTGGTATTATCGCTGGACTGTTAATCCAGAGACCCAGATAACGTTCTGGGGACCTACGTTCGAATCCCACTACAGCAGATGGTGGAATTTGAATTCAATAAATAACTGGAATTAAGAGTTTAAAGACTTTTATTCCATTGTCATGACCATGAATCCATTGTCAATTGTTGGAAAAACCCACCTGGTTCACTAATGTCCTTCAGGGAAGGAAACTGCCATCCTTACCTGGTTTGGCCGACATGGGACTCCAGACCCACAGCAATGTGGTTGACACTTAACTGCCCTGTGGGAAATTAGGGATGGGTAATAAATGCTGCCTAGCCAGCGACGCCCTCATGCCGTGAATGAATAAAGAATAAATTTGCTGCAGGCAAATTGGAGTGGATGAGGTCAAGTAGATTTTTCCCTCTTGCCGGCTCCTTCACCATCTGCTGCACGCCATCCAGCAACTGTGCCCTGGAGGACCTGACCAGCTCAATTCAGTAATGCGAAATGGTGATGGACAGTGAAATCCCCTTCCCACAGTAGATTCTGTGTCACTGCCACCCTCTTTCAAGTTGCTAATTCATCAACTGAGGAGGATGTTGATTCATCAACCAAGAAAGGGAAGTAGGCTATGGTTGTAGCCACAGAAACATAGAAATTAGGCCATTCAGCCTACTGAGGATGGTTCAAGACAGACCACAAGGGATAGCTCACTATGGCTATAGTTACACAGGCTGCAATTTATCACTCTGCTGATAGCCATTCTAGTGTTGTGGCAAAATATGTTGCTTCTATTTCAGTCTTCCAGCATCTGCAATGTTTGGTGTCCATTAAAAATCCCTACAAGTGCAATTTTGAAATTACAGTCCAAGGTAAAAATCCATGAAGAATTTTAACCATAGCTCAGCATTTTCCAAATTAGCCATGGGGCTCACATGAATTGATTTTCATGTGGGCCTCAAAGTGGTCAGTACTTCCAACAGAAACAACTCACAGCTAAGGGATTAAGCAATTCGGGGCTGATAGCAGTGGCAGAACCCTTTGTGTAATTTTTGATGTCCATAATTGGAGGGCAGGCTATGATACACTCCAACCAATGGTATGGAGAGTGCAGCAGTCTAACCAGTGATCATTAAAGAAAGTGTTCCAGGCTGTTCCCAAACCGGTATGGTTTAGGTGCTGGAGTGAATTTTTACAGTGTGTGAAGAGAAAGAGTGAGTTCCAACTTCAGGCATCATTTTTAAAAAAATACAAAACTGTATGAATAACAAGAATTCTACTTTTTAAACTTTCAAGCATTGTCTTAACTATTGGGTGGTCCATACCTTCAGTACTGCCGTCTGATAGACCATCTATCAGGGACTCTGAAGAGGGATCCACTGGCCCAATGAGATCCGATCCATCGTGAACTTCACCATCCTGAAAAGCACATTTTAAAATATAATGTGGCAAACAAAAATCCACATATTTTTACACAAAACATCTTTTAGATCAACTGGGAAGTGATTTTGGATCTTGGCATGTGAAGAAATCGGGATCTCCATCAGTGCTGCATCTATAAAGGCTTGGAGGAGGAAGGTTGGGTTGCAACATGTCTTTTGATAGTTGAAAATGAAAAACTTGTACAGGATTAATTGGAGATAGTCCTCTTCCCTATAATAAATTTTCATTGATTTCACTATTACTAAAAATGCATACAACAAAAGCTGCACTGCGCAAGGTGTTGACACAAGCTCGGTCACGTGGACATGCTTGCCCTTTCATAACTCATGAACAGGGAAAGTTTTATGTTTAATCCTAGACACAGGATATTAGGATGTTACAAACACACAAGTCCAATTCAGTCTTCAAATAACGTCCGTTTTCTCACAGAAGTCAACGAATTAGGATACACCAGCATTAATTCTGGTTGCTTTGAACCTCTCTTTTTCAGCTCTGCGACTTACATTTCGCTAACTCTGTCATGCCTCAATGCGGAAGCGAGCTGGAAATAAAACTCCACTCTTCCCAGTGTCAACATAAATGTAAAAAACATTTAATCTAACTACCCAAAGATCCCAGATTACCTCACTTTATGACCCTCAGGTTCAAAGAAAAGAGCCATCATGTCTCGGTACTCAGCAAGAAAACAATATCTATTGCAAATAGATTGGTTTTAAACTGATGGTAGAAAAGAAACACAAATTTACTAGCATAAAACTCACAGTAACTTGCATTCTGCCTCATTGAGAAAAAAAATCCCACACAAGATGAGAACATTACAATGGGGAAGGAATTTAAAAAAAAAATCAATGACGCACAGATCTGGCACAACCCCAAATTATAAGCAAGAATATGACGTTTTCCTTCAGTTCCCTTCCAGCTCTGATCAAGTCTTTGATGACGACACAAGTTGTGGACACACTCTGGTTCTCAACCTTCCCATTCATCAGTGGAAGATTTGACATCCGAGTGTCTTTGAAGATGGTTTACCCTCTTTCCTTGAGACAGGCAGGGAGGGGCACTTCCTGCTTCAGTTGCAGAGGGTGGATCCGAGACCAAGGTCACGCAGTTTATAAATCAGCCTGGAGGGGATAATGGTGTTGAAGGCAGAGCTGTAGTCAAAGCGCAGGAGTCTGACACAGGCCTCTTTGTTGAATAGATATTCCAGGGATGAGTGCCGAGCTAAGGCTATGGCATCTTCTGTGGATCTGTTATGTCGGTAGGCAAACTGTAGGGGATCAAGGCAGGTTGGGATACTGGAGTTGATGTGGGCCATAACCAGGTTCTCAAAGCACTTCCTGATTATTGAAGTCAGAGCCACTGGGTGGTAGTCGTTAAGGCACAGTGCATGTGTTTTCTTGGGTACGGGGATGATGGTGGTCTTCTTGAAGCAGGTGGGGATTTCGGCTTGTAGGAGGGAGAGTTTGAAGATGTCGGTGAATACCTCTGCAAGTTGGTCCGCCAGGATCTGAGGGCTTGGCCGGGGACACCATCGCACCCGTTGCTTCCCTTGGGGTGACTCCCAGGAAGACTGGTCTGACTTCTGAAGTGGTGACGGAGGGAACAGGTGTGCCTGGGGCTGTCGGGGTATGCAACGCCACACTGGGTGGGTATTCTGCTCAAACCAAGCATAGAAAGCATTGAGCGTGTCAGGGAGGGATGTGTCATTGTCCGCTATCTTACACTGTTTCATTTGGTATCCCGGCAAGGTTTCAGAGACTCATGGAATTTTAAAAATCGCCTACATTGAGATTAGCGTTTTATCGAAAGGTATCAAAACCAGGCAAAAAATAAGCATTAAGAAACTTGCATCTCTCATTTAATTAACGATTGTAAAGATAATTTCACACAAATAGAAACAGCCACTTTAAAACTTAGTAGGTCTGGCAGCATCCATGGAGAGAAGACAGAGTCAAGTAACCCTTCTTCACAACAGATATTGGGAGAGGAAAGTTTCACTTGCTAGTTAGACAGCTCGGGAAGATAGTAGAGCTAAACTCGTTGTACACTGAATACACACACTATATTTCAAACTTTGCTTTCCAGCGCAGCAGTAAGAAGGAAAAATGCAGTTGTGACAAGTCTTGGAACACACTCCTTACGTGTGTCTCTAATCTTCTCCAAATACACAGCTCAATGAAAACAACCATTCACTGAGAACTCATACATACAGATTTCACTATAGCTAAGCATACCAGTTAGCCATTAAACGACCGCAATTTCAAGTTAAAAATCTAATACTATAAGGACTCTAAGGATTGTTAACTGCACAACCTTTATTCACCCTATCTGTACCAGACACTTCCCCTTTTAAAACTTACTGTGTTTGTACATGTCATATTCAATTTTTTTTCTCCTTAGGGTTAGGAAATAATAACATTTCTCTTTCACTCAAGATAAATGCTGATAATTAACTCCTTCCTTTTCTAGAAAGCTATGTTTCAATTTAAGTATGATTGCTATGTGCTTGAAAGAAAATCAATATTTGTTGCAACTGAGCAAGACAATGTTAAAAAAGGAACCAATTCCTCTAATCTAGTCATTTGGACTAATTTCCACCACAAAAGAAATTCTAGCTTTCAGTTCACTAATAGCGAAAATGATGGCACAAGATTTTTACATATTAAGACTCTTACTGTAACAAGCAAACTCAAAGTAATATTGACCAAACAGGGTGTATCGATAACTTGTACTTTAAACAAGAAACAGAACATTTTCCTTTTACTCTAAACAACCATAAAAATTCCATGACACAGTTAAACGCTACACTGTCCCATATCTAATTCTCCTCGAACCAAATCAAAGTAATGCTTTGATTGTTTACTTAAATATTTTTCTCTTCCCAGCCCAGAACTTCCAACACCAGAACTGCTCTTCAGTGAGGGTGTCCTTCCAAATTCTCCCTCTACTGCAAGGTAGTCAAATTTTCCAACTTTGTTTCAAATCCTCACAAAACAAAATGATCACAAGCTCCCACCTGTATCTCTGGGTGATGAATAATGAGAGATTTCTGGTCTCAAGCTGAACCCTTTCTCCTAGATCCTGGCAGACTGGTTATGTTTTTCAATTTTCCAGAGATATCTTGAAAACCCTGCCCTCTCAAAATCTATCTCCATAGCAACATGAATCACATGGGCCTTGTATCCAAATAAAAAAAATGTTGATTATCCATCCTGGAGGTTCAACATCCTTGTTCAATTTGAACTAAACAGATAGTTTAAAGTATAATTGTTTACAACTTAATCTTCTCAACACACTCTTGGGACTGTTGAGATTAGCTGTCTAACCATTGTAAATATACAGTGCCATTGCTACCAAACATGAATACCTCAGACCCCCTTTTCCAGCAAAACAACCGAGAAAATCCGATCTCTTTAATCTTTAATAGCACATCACCCAAATCTGTCGCTAGGCAGACTTGATGTCACGTGGCCCCCTTCATTTTTATCACAAGTTGAAGAACAGTTCTGAACCCATCTTACAAACTTTGTGTTTGTAACGATGGATGGTTTTAGAACACCATTCAGAAAGTGCCACTGAGACTTCAGTGCCTGCAATAACAACACTAGTCACCTGGTGGCGCCCAAGTATTTTCCATCAACAGGCAGAGCTAATAGAAGTATAGCACATGGAGTTTATCTATTTGTAAACAGTTTCTGACTATTTTTTCTTCCAATTTAGGGAAAAATATCTCAATCATCAGAATAAGTTAAATTGCCATCTTGGATACACAGTTGGCACAGTAGCACTGCTGCCTCACAGCGCCAGGGACCCAGGTTCAACATCCTGCCTTGGGGGGCTGCAGAGTTTGGATGTTCTCCCACTGCCTGCGTGGGCTTCATCCAGGTGCTCCACTTTCCTCGCATAGTCCAAGGAAGTGCAGGTTAGGTGGATTGGCTGTAGTAAAAGCTCCCTGCGTGGTTACGGGGATTGGTTCTGCAATTCTCTTCGGAGGGTTGGTGCAGACTCGATGGGCCAAACGGCCTCTTTCTGCACTGTATGAATTTTAACTTTAATGATTTCAGTGATGATATAAAACATATTATAGGGAATTGCCAGCTCCTTTTATAAGTCCGCCAATCTTCACTGTATTCCAACATGTCAATGTTAAATTAAAATTAGGAGCTGTAAAACAGGTTACTGATTAGGTTTCATCCATTTTACGCAACCATAGTCCAAATTGTCACCAAATAGTCCAGCGTCACAGTGGTATACAGTTAGGAAGGAATTTCCCTGAGAGTCCTCAACATTGGCTCCAACACCATGAAGTCTCATGGCGTCAGGTCAAACACAGGCAAGGAAACCTGTTAAATTGTTTCATACCACCACCCCGATCAGCTGATGACACAGTACTCCCCCATGTTGAATACTACTTGGAGGAAGCACTGAGGGTGCCAAAGTTGGAAAACATACTCTAGGTGGGGACTTCAACGTACATCACTAAGAATGGCTCAGCAGCTGCATTACTGATCAAGGTGGTCGAGTTCAAAAGGACATAGCTGCTAGATGGGGTCTGCGGCAGGAGGTGTGGGAATCAACAAAAGGGAAAAGGAGACTTCACTCAATCCTCAATAATCTGTCTGCGGCAGATGCATCTGTCCACAGCAGGACGAGTGACCACTGCACAGTCCTATGGAGACAGTCGTGTCTTCACCTTGGGAGTGCTTCATGTTGGGTGGCAGTAAATTGGATAGGCTTTGAACACATCTGGCAACTCAAGGCTAGACATCCATGAGGTGCTGTGGGGCTATCAGCAGAATTATACACCATTATCTTGGCCTGGCAAGTCCTGCACTCCACCATTACCACCCAACCATGGCGTCAACCCTAGTACAACGGAGAGTACAGAACGGCATGAAGCAGCAGTAGTAGCCATACCTAAAAATGATGCTACAACCTAGCGAAGCTACAAAACCGGGCTACTTGAGCACTAATCCAACAGTGTAAGCAGCAAGTGGTAGACAAAGCAAAATGAGATCAGATCTAAGCTGTAGTCCTGACACATCCAGTTGTGTATGGTGATGGATAATTAAACTAAACAATTTGAGACCGGAGGAATGTGTGTCACTGTGAAGCTGACTGGGAAAGTGGACCTGCATGAACAGGCCACTAAGGGCGGGAGATAACATGAACAACACATTCACTCAAACATGTTTCTACCTGTCAAAGCCAAAGTGCGACATCAAAGGAAAATTGGTGGCTGATTGTTGAGTAATTCTGTGTCTCTTTCAATTGGTAAGTGCTTTAAATCAGGAGACATTATTCAGGTGCAATCCATGGGAACCACAGCACAGCAAATAAACATCGGGCTACTCGAGAAACGTCAGCTCAGAATCGATGAGCTGGAGTCCAAGATGTGGATATTGCAACAATTCACAAAGGTCACTGTTTCAGGTAACAGTCACACCCTTTAGGTTAACTGCATCAAAATTGTTCAGTTGCCAGCCACAGAAGAGCTTGATTGCATGTGACACAGGTTTTGGGATCCAAATTAACCTCTGGAAGAGCCTCTTACCCAATAGGTACAAGCTTCTTGCTCCTGGTGTGGACAAGGAACAGGGAGAATGAATGAACTGACCAAAGCATCATGATGCAGAGCACCATTCAGGTGGGGGAGAAGAGAGAAATATGGCAGTAATATGGGGCAGCAGAGTTAGGGGAATGGATACTGTACTCTGCAGCAAAGACAAGAGTCCCAAAGACTGTGTTGCTGACCTGGTGCCAAAGTTAAGGATCTCTCTTCTGGGCTGGAATGGAAGGAGAAGGGTTCAGTTGTCGTGGTCCACTTAGGTGTCAAGAACATTGCTATGTCTAGGAAAGAAGTTTAGCTGACGGTTTACGAGCAGCTTAGGGCTAAATTGAAGAGCAAAACCTCAAAAAAGGCAATAATCTCAGGGTTACTACCTTGGTCATGTGCAAATTGGCATCGGGCAAAGATGATTAGAGGGGTAAATGCGTAGCTCAAAGACTGCTGTGGGAGAAATAGGTTTGATTCATGCACACTGGCAGTACAGCTGCACAAAGACAAATGTTCTGTTCATCAGGTGAACCTGGCTGGGACCAGAGACTCGGTGAATCATAGAACTAGGGTAACAGATAGGGCTCAAAATTAATCAGCAGGGAGAAAGTTCAACTGAAGGAAGTTGAAAAAAATCAAAAAGAAAATGAGAGACCAGAAGTGCAGGTGGTATAGAAGCAAAGTATAACAGAAGTGGAAAGAAAATATGAGCAGAACAGGTCAGCAGAAATTAGAGGCAGAATAAGTAATAAATGGTAAAACACCAATGCTTAAGGATCTGTATCTGAATGCAGACAGCTTTTCTAACAGGATGTATTTCTGTTGTCAACTTAGTTCAATAGCATTCAATATCATTGTGTATCAATTATATCATTCAATTGCTATTACAGAGATGGGGTTGCAAGGTGACCAGGACAGGGAATTCAATATTCAAGTAAATTCAGCATTCCAAAAAAAATGCTAAAGGGAAAGGGGTGGGAGTGGCATTGTTAATAAAACAGCAGCAGTGTGGTGACAGAGTAGAGATATAGGTGGAATAAATCATTGTGTGTAATGAGGTACGAGGTGTCATAGTTAAGGATCCTCCGAGAGGTAGAGATCACACCATGGTAGAATTTCAAATTCAATTTGAAGGAAAGTAACTCCAGTCTCAAACCAGTGTCCTCAACTGAAATGAGGGTAATAATAGAGGTATGAAGAAAGAGTTGTCTAAAGCAGATTGGGAAAAGGCACATCTAAAGGCACAAGTCAGCAATGTGATGGAATACTCCCTACTTATCTGCAACTCCAACAACATTCAAGAAGCTTGACATTATCCAACAACATGAGCAAAAGAAGGACCAATTGAGGGTCATATTGGCTGCATTTGTGTAAAAAGGGTGATGGCTAATTGACAGCCTGTTTCACATCTCCTAATTTTAATTTACATTGACTTCAAAAGGAATTCAATGAAAATAGGAAGAGATATGAAACAGATCACAACTTCCCTATTACGGATTTACATTGTAATGTTCGCAATTTAGAGTTAATGATAATGAGGGACTTGAATTCTAAACATTGACTGGAATAGTGCTAGTATTAAGGGCAAAAAAGGGACAGGTATTCTTAAACTGCCCTCAGGAGAATTTTCCAAACCAGCATGTCAAGTCCAACAAGAACTAAGGCACCGTTAGGCCTGGCTTTTGGGAACTAGAAGCATTAAGTTGATTAAGCGTCCACCGGGGAACATTTAGGAGACAGTGATCATTGAATCATAATCTTTAGGATGACTATGGAAAGGGATAATGGTCAATCCAGAGAAAGAATAATAAATAATAATGAATAATGAAAGAAGCATGGGGGTAGGCAATGGCCTATTGGTATTATTGTTAAACTATTAACCTAAAGACCCAGGTAATGTTCTGGGAAACCGGGTTCGAATCCCGCCATGGCAGATGGTGGAAATTGAATTCAATAATAATCTGGAAATAAGACTCTAATGGTGACCATGAAACCATTGCCTATTGTCAAGGAAAAAGCCGTCTGGTTCACTAATGTCCTTTAGAGAAGGAAATCTGCCATCCTTACCTGGTCTGGCCTATGTGTGACTCCAGACCCACAGTAATGTGGTTGACTCTTCCCTGTCCTCTGGGCAATTAGGAAAGGGCAAGAAATGCTGGCCCAGACATTGTTGTCCACATCCCATGAATGAATACAAGAAAACCAGGAGACAGCCAATTTCAATAGAGCACATAGAACCATAGAATGTGTGGAAGCAGGCCATTCAGCCCATTGAGTCTACACCAACCCCTCAAACAGCATCCCACCTTGACCCACACCCCTACCCCATCCCTGTAACCCTGTATTTCCCATGGCTAATCTACCCAGCCTGCACATCCCTGGACACCATGGGTAATTTAGAATGGCCAATCCACCTAACTTGCACATTTCTGCTCTGTCGGAACCCACGCAGACGCAGGGAGAATGTGTAAGCTCCACACAGACAGTGACCCGAGGCTGCAATCGAACCCGGGTTCCTGGCACCGACGCAGCAGTGCTAACCACCGTACTGCCCAAATATCAAGGATAGACTGGGACCCAAAGGTTGGCGGGAAAAGCTGCAGCAGAACAATGGGTTACCCTCAAAAAAAAAAGGGTAAACCCAAACTGAAGAAAAGTGTGCTTATGACAGGCATTATGTAGAAAATGCAATCAAGACTCAAGCTGGATACAAAATGTTTAGAAGGGAAGTGAAAAGGCAAATAAGAGAAGCAAAGAAGGAATATGAGAAAAGACTGGCAGGATGACACACATAACAGAGAATCCCAAAGTCTTCTCATAGGCACATAAATAGTAAAAGGTTGACAAAAGGAGAAGTAGAGTCAATTAGAGAGCATAAAGGAGATTTACACAAGGAGGCAGGGAACTTGGCCAAGCCATTAATTAAATATTTTGCAAATGTCTTTATTAAGAAAGCCGATTTTACCAAGGCCATAGTGACAGAGCAGTAAACTCAGCCACGAAGAGGATTCAAATTGATTGGGAGCAGGTATGAATAAGCAAATTGCAAAGGCACTGGCCATAATCTTTCAACCTTCTCTAGACTTGGGGATAGTGCTGGAGGATTGGAGAATTGTAAACTGTACAACCTTGTACAAAAGGGAAAGTCAAGCAATTACAGACCACAAGGAAGATGGAATATAAAACTCAGGATGTTTTGCTTCAGTTGTACAGGGTATTGATGAGACCACATCTGGAATACCGGGTATGATTTTGCTCTCCTTATTAAAGGAAGGATAGTAATGCATTTGAAGCAGGTCAGAGGAGGTTCACTCAATTGATTCTTAGGATGAAGGGATTATATTATGCAGAAAGGTTGGGCCTGTATTCATCGGATACAGTTATTCCTTTAAAGAATTAGAAGTGATCTTGTTAATGTATGCAAGATCTTGAGGAAACCTTACAGGTTGGAAGTGAAAAGGATGCTGTCCCTTGTGGAGCAGATTCAAACTGTAGCACAGTTTAAAGGAGTCCCCTACTCAAGAGAGAAATGAAAAGAATGTTTTGTTTTCCTTTCAGACGATACTTGGCACTCTCTTGCCCAGAGAGCAGTGGAGGCAGGGTCACTAACAGTTGGAAGGCAGAGGTGGATAGATTCTTGACTAACAACAAAGTACAAATTTATCACCTCTAGAAGGAAGAGTGGAGTTGAAGCCACAGTCAGGACAGCAATTATCTGAATGATTGATTGACAGATTCAAGATACCAAATGAAGACTAGTGTGAAAATGCTGTGGCTTTAAGAGGTTATTTTCTCCTGGTCTTTTTAAAGAGAGGTTTTAAGGCAGAGGTGCATAGCTGGCTACTTGGAGGGCCAGAAAAATAAACAGCTTGAGGGGCCTTGTTTTTTTTTTTTTTTTAAAAGGTTGGATAAAAGCAACAGGTGGGGGAGATAACAGCTCTCAGGCCAGGATTTCTAGTATTTTTTTTAAGCTTTAAGCAGTTGCTGCTGTGGGCATGAAGTGAAGGCTATTTTCACACACCTCCCCCCACCCCACTTCTCAATTACAGCCAAAAGCTGGGGGCTCTCATCTTATCCCATTAGATTGCATGTGAAACAAAAACAGTTCTTCTGAATTTGCCTATTCACCAAGGGATGTATTTGTGGAATGTTACTATATTGGAACAGTTAATTGGTAATAGTTACTGTATTTATTATTCTGTTATATTTTCCAATAGAGTTAAGTTATTCCAAGTTCTTCTTTCCTTTTTTGCATTTTAACTATAGTGTTTAAGTAAATTGTGTTTTGCTTAATGTCAACAAGTTTGACCAGTCAAATTGCACCTGGAACACAGCATGTTACAATTGCCTTTCAAATAAGAAAACTTTAGGGGTCTAGGCTACCTTCTTAAAATATTTTGAGCAAGTCTCGTCTGGTCCATAACAGTAGACAAAGATGCAATCAATCTGGTGTCACAAGACTTTTAGCAAATAGATGTTTACTAAGTAAAACAGGTTATATTATCTGCAACTTCACAACACAGTAGCTAGACTGACTGGTACAAAGTTAACAGTCTTAGCTCGACCAGAGCCTTGAGCACCGAATTCAGGCTGATGTCAGCGTGGTGCTGAGAGAACGTTGCATTGTTGATTTTAAACGGTAGTCCCACCTGACTTCATAGACATAAAAGGATTCTATGACATTTTTTGAAGAATACCAGGGGAGTTCTACCACAAGGGAGAGGTCAAAATCTGAGATAGTAGGATCTGCAGATGCTGGAAAATCTGAGATAACAAAATGTAGAGCTGGATGAACACAGCAGGCCAAGCAGCATCCTGCTCCTATGATGCTGCTTGGCCTGCTGTGTTC
>NC_063340.1:51706253-51723388 GCF_021869965.1 Rhincodon typus | reverse complement strand
TTTGAAGGGTCCAGACCCGAAACATCAGCTTTCCTGCTCCTCTGATGCTGCTTGGCCTGCTGTGTTCATCCAGCTCTACACCTTGTTATCTCTTGGTAGAGTCCACATTGTTTTATGAAAGGGACATCACGTTTAACCAATATTTTGGAACTCTCTGAAGAGATAACATGTAGCCTACTTGGACTCCCAGAAGGCATTTGACAAGGTGTCAGGTTAAAAGCTATAATTTAAAGGCTTTCGTCAGGTCAACAAACATAACGTAGGGTTCCTTGTTCTGTTTGCAGAATTTTGCTTGAACTTGATCACAATGAATGTTTCTCATCAGCACAAATGTCACACTGGGATTCTGCATACACAGAGTCTGTACGATGAGTGACAATCCTATGGAGAATTACCATTGCATGAATTTTTCGCCATTGTGGGGAGAAGTGAAATACCACGATGACTGTCACAATAGTCTTGATTCCTTTCTATTTGTACAAGTTCAATGCAGAAGCGAACCTTCAAAGACTCAGGCCTCCCTCAAAAATAGACCCTCAGCACAAACTCCAATACTCCACAATCACTTATCATATTTCTCAATTCAGGTCGGAAATTTGCAAACCGGGGATGTTTCTTTCCAACAACATCTTTTCAGATGTGAAACTGCCCATTAACTGGCAAAAGCAAGTTCAGCAATCAGCAGACTCAACCATTGACTTTGGAGCAGGCTTGGAGCTGGTGTCAAAAAGATCAAAGTCTATGAGGTTGTGGTTCTTGCATTACATCTCTAAGACTGAGAGTTTTCATACAATGCATTGTTCCTTTGCTACTTAAGGTCTAGCTGGAACATCAAATTTAGGAACAATTTCCTGAACTGCCAAGTTCCTGAAATCTGTTGCATACCCAGTAACAAGCACATGTTTAGAGTGCAACTCCATTGGGTTGGCATGGAGAAATCCTCCACATCAAAGGCACTATTCTGCCAGTGCCACAAGACATCCCAAAATCAGATACAACCGTTCTGAAAGTCAGTGTGTGTAAAGTTGAACCCCACTAAGTGAGAGAAAAACAATCCCCAATGGTCCAAATTGAGAAATCTCTGTCATCAAGCAATCTCAGCATTTGAGGAGAATAGATACAGGTTGCTAAAGGACAAGTGGGCACGGCACAAGGCCACTGACATCACCCACCAATAATGGCTTCATATACAATACTTATAGTCAGATCTTAAAATCACGATTTTGTTTAGCATCACATGTGATAATACCAACGTATGCAGTGAACAATTTGATCTCCACGCTGAAACAATAGGGGAGACCATCATCATCTCACTGTTCCTCCTAAACCAATTATTCATAATGAAATTGAACATTTAAATGGATTGCAAAAGTCTTGAATGATTTATTTAAATTTAGAACAGGCATAAGTTCATGAAAGCCAATGTTTTTGTTGTCTCAGTGTGAATTTTACAATTCAATAATGGTCACAGTCTTTTTCACTTCAGAGTATCAGAGCTTTAATACTGTTAGGTGCCAGTATTTCTAACCTGTTTTCTACTTTATTTCTGATTTGAATAGAAAGAACATTTATTTATAGCTATAACACGTACCAGCAACTGGAAATGCAGCAGGAACAGATGCACATGTGCAGTGAACCCACACTGGCACCCAGTGTCAGCAGCAGATGCAAAATCTCTGCAATGATATCAAGGTAAAGAAACGATTGCATCCACAGCAGGAACAACAGCCCCACTCCCACTGATTAAACTGCTGCAATCTATAATAAAAAAGGAGTTTATTTATATGTTTTTTCTCTCCTAGTGTGTTCAGTGAACCTCTCACACTGCAGATATCACAGATGGATGATGTTTGGTCCCCTAATCCCAGCAGGATTGCGTGGAAGCCAACCTGATTTAATGTATTCTTAAGTATTTCATTCAAAACAATTTAAATTGATTTTTACCAAAATAAATCACGTTTAATTCTCAAGTCTCTTAATTCATTGAAAATTCAGAATCTCATTTGCTTAAATTTTCTGATTTGAGATCTTCAGCACCCACTGAATCATCAGAAACATCTTTAACAGAGGGAACAGTTGGTAAATGATAAGCAGAATGGATTGGTTGAGGACTGCACAGTATTACTAGTACACGTCAAGCCAATTTGTTGGCTCAAATGCAATAACTGTTGACTCAGACTTCCACTGCACATGTGCAGGACACGCTCCCCATAGTGTTGCAGCATAAGCAAACATAGCCTTACTTATATAACATATTCAAATGTCTCAGGACATGGCAGATGACTTCAAAGCCAATAAAATAAAGTTTAATCATTGTTGTAATGTGGGAAACACATCACAAGATCCCACAAACAGTTATACAATAGTGGACAAGATGAATTATAAACAAATGGTTCAAAATAGTGTGTAGAGCTGGATGAACACAGCAGGCCAAGCAGCATCAGAGGAGCAGGAAAGCTGATGTTTTGGGCCTAGACCCTTCTTCAGAAAAGAATTTTTTTTTTCTGAGGAAGGGTCTAGGCCCGAAACGTCAGCCTTCCTGCTCCTCTGATGCTGTTTGGCCTGCTGTGTTCATCTAGCTCTACACCATGTTATCTCAGATTCTCCAGCATCTGCAGTTCCTACTATCTCTAGCTCAAAATAGTGATGTTGTTCAAGGGATAAACGCTGGGCAGAAAAGGGCAAACATCCCTTCACTTCTTCAGAGTGTTATGGAATTTTATGTGCCTGCTGGGATAGTCATACATGATCTCAATTGACTGAAACAGTTGAAAGGTGGTACGTTTAACAGTGCAGCATTTCTCTACTGCACTGAAATGTCAGCTTACTCTATATGCTCTAGATTGAAACCTGAGCCCATGAACTTTTAACATACAAATGAAAATACACAAGGGAGTTTCACATAACAAATGAATAAATTGATTTTAACCTCTAATAGTAGGAAACTAATCAATAGCCCATTACTCATCTAGTACCTTTCATAAAAGTCTTTCCCTTTTTGAAACTTAAAATTATTGTAAATGCCACTGGCAAGATGATGGAATTAAAAAGGTAGTACACGTATTATGTGTTTAACACCTGTGTAGGTAGGTAAAGACGAAGGCCAGGGGGAAATGCATGCTAGGCAGTGGAGGAAAGCAAGAGGAGAAATAGTAGAAGCTTAGGCCATCATTCTCCAATCCTCTATGGCTACAGGTGTGGTACCAGAGGACTGGAGAACAAATAACACTATCGTTTTCTTAAAAAGGACAAATGGATAGACCAAGCAGTATGACCTCTGTGGCAGGAAAATCATTGGAAAACATTCTGATTAACAGGTGAGCATTCATTTACAAAGATACAGATCAATCAACGACACTCAGTACAGATTTGTTCAGTGAGGGTTGTGACTAACTAGACAAGATTGAATTTTGAGGTGGTAGCAAGTTCATGTATTTGATGTTACTTACGTTAAATTTTCGAGAAGGCTAACTGGTCACAAAAGTGAAGCCTTTGGGAGTCAAGATAAAGCAGCACGTCAGATCCAAAATTGACTCAGATGCAGGAAACATAGGGTAATAGGTATTTACATGATTGGAAAACTGTCTCCAATAGACTTCCAAAAGAGTCAGTATCAGGTTCCTTGCTTGGTGTATATCAATGATCTGTGAGGTATACAATTAAGAAGTTTGCAGGTGATGCAGAAGTTGGCCATGTGGTTGATAAAGAACAAGAAAGCTTTAGGATGCAGGAAAAAGTCAACGGACTTCTTCAAGGGGGTACAAGTGGGAAATTAAGATCAATTCAGTGAACTATGAAGTAATGCATTTAAAGAAGGCTAACAAGGCAAAAGAATGCATTACAAATCGTTAAATACAGATGAATACAAGTCCTTGGAGTAAATGTCTACAAATCGCTGGAATCATTCACACTCTGAAAGAATACAATACCTGTTGTATAAATATCCTACAATAGGCCCATAAACAAAGTTAGGGACAGAACAAGGGATAGAAGTAGTCTCCTGAACAAGAAAGGCACCCTCTATAACACCATCAACAAGAAAGGAAAAGGTCATGGAGACCAAACTGGTTCTGGCCCAGTGCCATCCAACCCTTCATCACCACCACTATCCCCCTTTCAAAATCTTCCTTTTCTCTCTACCCCACACACTCCTTCTCCTGAGAGATAATTAGTCTGATAATTTTATTTATTACTTCTCCTCCATCCTTCTTTTGATCCCCATTTCTTTGTGTCTTTTTCTGACATCTCTTCTGACCCAATACTTAATTTCCATCATTTGATTTTAATATCCGAGGTGTTCACAGATTGAAGTAACTTTTAAGAAGGACGAGTACTGACTCAAAATAGCTGTGATTACCTGACCAGATTGAACCAAGCTCATGAAATCATCAGTTATCTAGGATTATTCTGGGCCAAAATTGACATAAACAGGCACCAAAACGCAGAATGACATCTCACAGTTGATTCACACCTCTATAGAAGTTACACATTACAACAAAAGTCACTTTCAGATTATCCAGCTTGGGAAAAAATGACAATGGAACTAGACTCCAAAATACATACAGAGCTATATTTCAACTGCTGCTTTCGAGCAGCAAAGAGACAAGGAAAATGGAGTCTAAGTTAGAATTGGATATCTGAGTGCCTGCTGAAAAAGCAGCTTGGTAAAACAACCAGTCACTTAGAACTCAATGATATCTGCACAGACAACATCATCCCAACTTCCTTTTAGGCTTAATATAGATGTTTGTGCTTGTGTTTGACGCTGCATTTTAATCTTTTTGGGATAGAAGGCAATGAAATTCCTCTTTCTTTCACTCAAGAAAACCTTGCCATTCGGTTCCTTCATTTTGATATATTTAATTACATTCTCAGTGAACTATGACAGCTGCATGCTAACAAAAAAATATTCGTTCTGACTGACTGACTGAGGGAATGGTTTAAAAAAAGAAAAAAAATGAAGCTGATACCATTCCTCACCTAGTCATCTCTCTAACCTCTTCCTAACTTGCAACCTCCCCACCCCTTCTGTTGTCCAGTCCCATTGTTTTCGAAGTCTTCAGTCTGAACATTGAAATTGGCTCCCCATTCACAACACAAGTGATGGATCGAGAGTTCTCAGTTTTCTTTTAAATCTAACTTGACTTCCAAAATATATTTTTTAAAAAGCAATCCTGCTATAAAGTGAAGCCATTCATTTTAAAGACTCTATCATAATGTTTCTTAAGGATAAAAATAAACGCAACCAAATATCCCATCACTTTAGGGACTCCATAAAAACTCTTGCTGTAAAAGATGGTTGCTTTACCAAATAATGGATAAGCAAAGTAAGAACAATGAAGTCCTTAATTCACAGTGCAAGCCCACATTTAACATGTATAATGTGCAACAGAAATGTAGTTCTTCTTGACCAAACTAGCTATGGAGAAAACTGGACATTGAAATAATATCCATAAATTGTACAATGAGTAATTTAAGGATCGTTCAAAACAAATTGAGCGAAGTCAAAGAAATTGAACAGCTTTATGTAAAATTCACTTGAAGGTTTTCTTTTTTGCAGTTACGAAATGAACAACAAAAAGCAACAAAGTTGATGACCCGTCGCAGATCAGTGGAGTCCATCAGGCATCTTTCAACTGTGAGCCCAAAATCCAAATCTACATGGATGAGTCGAAGACATGAATGACTGTGATAGCACAGGGCAGGGCTTCCGGGTTTTTGGTGGAGGTGATGGTGGGTGGGTCTGTGGGTCGGTTGTGGGGTTTGGAGGGGGGAGGGGGCGGGGTTGGAGGAGGTGGAGAAGAGACGGGGACACTCCAAGTGGAGTCAAAAGTTGTTACAGAGATAGTAGGAACTGCCGATGCTGGAGAATCTGAGATAACAAGGTGTAGAGCTGGAGGGTCTCAACCCGAAACATCAGCTTTCTTGCTCCTCTGATGCTGCTTGGCCTGCTGTGTTCATCCAGCTCTACAACTTGTTATCTTGGAGTCAAAAGTTGATGTTTTGTGGTTGTGAACCATAAGGCAGCTCCTCCTCTACTTGCCACCATTCTCACATGTCTTCTGTCTCCCTCTCCTGCTGTCACAGGTCTTCTCCGCATCCGCAAATTTTCAGTTTTCAATCAAGAGTTATGACCATTTTCAAGAATTTAAATTGGGTCACAGTACATTCATGGTCCCATCTGAATTATGTTCAAACAGTCTTAACACAGTTTTAGTTAGTGTAGGGTACACTCCAAAACTACTGTAATTCTGTATTAATAAGCATACACAAACAAGCCACCGTTATTACTGAATGAGTACCGCAAGAAATTAAATGTATCACTCTGTGCAACAGGCCATTTTTTTTCTTGAAGCTGGAGTTAAGGTACAGTTAGTTTCTGGAGAGTACAGTTCTGCACATGCCAGTACTAAATCTGCCTCAAGTAGGCACTGCAATAAAAAAAGTGAAAAAGTTCATTTTTCTCAGGTAGGTACTTCACTATTCTCAAGACACTCAGGTTTAGATATTTCCACTGCATTTCACCAAGCAGTTGGATCAGTGAGAACAAAATCAACCTTCCCATAAACTTCCGCAACAAAACAAAATTATGTCTTTTTTTGGTACAGTGAGCAACGTGGCATCAGGTCAAATTTTTTTTGAATAAACGGAAATTGCAGCTGGGTCAGGCTTCAGCTGTCCAGTAGGATACATGAGAATGATTCAGAATGATATCTTATTTGCACCCCCCCTCTCCACAAGTGGCTTCTTTTCCTTCTATGCCTTTTGCCTTCATATATTTATCTACGTTGCTCTTCAACACACCAATGCTCTTTGACTCAACTATTTCATGTGGTAGCAAGTTCCACATCCTAACTATTCTTTAGAAGTTTCCCCCTTATTTTTCAAACTAGATTTACTGGTGACTACTTACATTCTGATCCCTAGTAATGAAGTAAGAAAGTTTTAAGACAGTCAATAAACTTTTCACCTTTATTGTTAGGAGTTGGATTATACAACAGGGAAGTCTTGTTACAACTGCACAGGATGTTGGTGAGATCACACCTGAAATATTGTCCATAGTTTTGATCCCTGCGTTTAATAAAGGGATATGTTGGTGCTAAGGGCAGTTCGAAATCGATTCACTAGTCTAAATCCCTGGGATGAAAGGTTTCAATAGAACAGCTAAACAAGTTAGGCCTTTAATCATTAGAGTTTAGAAGAATGAGGGGTGATCTATTGAAACACGCAAGACCCTGAGGGGGCTTGACAGTCAAGTTGTTGAGAAGATGTTACACTAATGGATAAACCACAAACTAGGGCACACAGTTACAGAATGAGGAGACACTCATGTAAAACTGAGGGGAATGAATGTCTAGAATTTTCTACCTTAGAATTTTGGTGGCTAGATCATTGAAAGTATTTAAAAAGGGGAGGTAAATAGACTTTTGAAATATCAGGGACAGAGCTAAGCACTATGCTGAGCTGGCACAAAAGGGAGTCGAGGCGTACAGCAGATCAGCCATGATTTTGCCAAATGGCAGGTCAGCCTTGAGGGGCTGAATGGTGTCGCCCTGCTCCTATTTCTTTATGTTCTTGTGTTCTAGAGGAAATACCTTCTCTACGTCTATTTGATCAAACATCTTCATAATTTTAAAAGGTATCTATTAGGTCCCCGTCAGCCTGAAGAAAACACCTCGTTCAGTCTCTCCTGATGGATATAACCTCTCGGCTCTGGTTTCAGCTTTGTTGATCTCTTATGAAACTTTGTCAATATCTCTTTGTATCATGGAGACAGTATTGCAAGTGTGGTCAAAACAAGGTTCTAAACATTTAATGTAATTTTGTGCTTTTCAATTTTGTTCCTCTAGCAATGAACACGAGTGTTTTGTGTGCAACTTTAAAAGCTCTGTTAACCTGCATTTCTACTTGTAATGATTTCTGAAATAGTCTCCTTGGATCTTTTCGTCCTCTACTCCACATACATTTGTTTTACTAGACATTTGTACTTTCCTTATCCTGCTCACTAAAATACACCACTGAAACACGCCCATACTAAAGTTTGTCAACTGTACATTGAATACACAAGCCTAGTAAAGTCTGCTTTTAGTTTGGCATTCTTCCTTTGTATTAACCATACCCCTCAAATTAGTACAATCTACAAATTTTGAATTTGATTTCTGAATGCACCATCCAGATTGTTTATTGAAACAGTAAACAACACTTCCCATGTTGAGTCCCTCCTCTACTGTTTTGTTGGCAACCTTCTATCAATTCTGCCACTTTGCCTCTGACCCCCATATCCTCTGACTTTATTGTACAGTATTTTCATACCACACAAATAAATTTGAAAACTGAAAAGCACATGCAGGGGTTTAACTGTACGTGAAGATTAATATACTTTAAGAATATACAGCAACATACTCTCCATTGTAAACAGAAGTGTCAATTCCACTGACACTGTAAATTTTGCAGTAAAAGCAGAAACAGAATTCTGGCACTGTGTTTGTGCAAATAGTTAGGAAGAAAACATAACTGCCTTACCAAAAACTTTTCCTTTAGCAAAAGGTGGAAATAATTCTGGATGCCTGTATAAAGTTTTATGAAGCTGCCAGAGCTCTTTGTGAAGTTTCTTAAAATCACTGTAACGCTTCCAAACTACTATCTGAAACAAGGGGGGAAAGTCAGTTATTAGCAAACCAATATGACTATTTCCACTTCAACACAGTCAAGTAAAGTAGCTACATTGACAAAGAGAAAATAAAAACACTTGAATACAAGTTCTGGAGTTACCCTAACAGTGGTTAAATCTATCAGACAAAGCGATACGAAGTCAATCAGACCAGTTGTCCCCAAGTTCCATTCCTGGTCTGCGTCAAGTTAGTCATTCATAACTAGGCTACCAACTACAATTGGCTTAAGTGTCCTGGAGTGTAGGGGAAGAAACAAATCAGGAATCTTGGTTCTTTTGTCTGTCTGTGACACCCATTAACAAATATGGAGGTCTGGTAGAGACAAAGTGTCTTGGCCAAGTCATCCTTCAAAAATCAAATAATCTGTTGGCATTCGATGTCCAGACTCGGGTGTTAAAAGTGGCCAGCAAAGCGTATTCAATAACACCCCAGCATGATGCCTTGAGAGAGAAATGACAAAATCCAGATAGCAGCTATTCCCAAATCTGTAAATGAAGTAATATGCAACTAGAATACAAATGAAAATGAAACTCAAAAAAAATTGCACTACAAAATTTAATAATGCAGCCAACAGTGCAAACTCCTGGGTTTTATTTCCAACTTCTTATTCCCAGTCCAAAACTTCAGTATGCAAAAAAATCCCTTGGCAACAAAATGCACCACATATTTTAGGATTTCAGTTATACTGATTAACAAATCAACTAAGAAGCAGTTCATTATTGCCAATCGATGCTTTTCTTTAATGTGCTCATTGATTAAAAGCTAGAAACTTTGAAGTCTTTGGATTGTAACAAGTTACTTGAATAATTTAAAACTGCAATACTGCATGTGTAGCAAATATCAGGATTAGAACAGTTTGCAAATGATGCGCAGGAAAATTGAACTGGGAAAATATGGGAATAAAAATTGTTTATATTTTATATATGATATTTAAGTTAGCAAAGTAGTTCAATTCCAGATATTGGATTGCAAGGTAAGAAATGCAACTTTAACTTTATGCAGATTAAGTGAGCCACAAGGTACCATAGTTTGATGGCAAGTACATAAAAAATTGCATTGCACTGTTGTTGCAAACTTACGGTGAATTAAGTATATAACTTTAGATCAGTCCCTATAAAATAGTTTGGTAGATAGCATTATAGAAGCTCAAGAACAATATTTTTATATGAAACAAACAAACAAAAATATTTGTAAAGAAACAGAAATAGTGTTTAAGTTTCATGCATAAAACGTGTAGAATGCTGCAACAGTGCATTGGTCTGCACGACTATAAAGGGCAAGATTGTTCCTGTCATTCCCCATAAGCTGGGTTTATGATTTCAGCCAGATCTGTAAAAAGCAAAACCCAAAAATAAGTCAGCACTTTCTAAAAACATACATACAGAAAACTAGCATGCACTTAACACTGTGGACTCTCCATCACCTCCCACTGGCTGGTTACAATGTTGCATAAACCTAAAGAGACAATCACCCCAACCTTCCATCAACCAAATAACCACTAGGGTTTCTACAGCTTTTCGGTTAATAAGTTATGCGTCTAAAGACCTACATTTAAGACAGTAGAGTTATCACTATCACTATCACTGGGGAGGCGATGGCCGAATGGTACTATCGCTGGACTGTTAATCCAGAGACCAGACGACATTCTGGGGGCCCAGATTTGAATCCTGCCATGGCAGACGGTGGAATTTGAATTCAATAAATATCTGGAATTAAAAATCTAATGATGACCGTGAATCCATTGTCGATTATCGGAAAAATTCATCTGGTTCGCTAACGTCCTTTAGGAAAGGAAACTGCCATCCTCACCTGGTCCGGCCTACATGTGACTCCAGACCCATGGCAATGTGGTTGACTCTTAACTGCCCTCTGGGCAACTAGGGATGGGCAATAAATGTTGCCTAGCCAGCAACACCCTCATCCCGTGAATGAATAATGAAAAAAAAACATACAAGAGTCGCCCTAACTCAGAAGAAATTCACAGCCAACCTAACATAGAATCCTTTTTTTTGAATAATTACAAAGTACACACCATAATTACTCAGTTTGATTTGGCATATACAGTCATTGAAAGAACATTTTGGTTTAGTTTTACTATTCTGTACAGTTTAATAATCACCTGTAAACTACCCTTTTTTCCCCAAAACTTAAAAAAAATGTGATAACTTCATTGTAGTCTATCCAAGGCTCAACTTTGTCCTCCATTTATCGATGACCAGAACAGACCCAGTACTAGAAATGCAATTTAAACAAAACACTAAATAGATTAATGAAAATTTCTGTAGCTTGTACTGTGTTTTCATTTCCCTGTTTGTTTTGTTGATTGGTTGACTGTAGTAATTAGATTAACTATTCAGTTAACTGAAACGTAAATTCCATGTATTAACACAATTGAAAGAATATGTACAACTCCATTCACCTTGTGAAATTTAATCAAATCACTAGTAATCTGCCTATATATTTTTGTCAATCTTTAGCCATTTCCTTAGATTCAGCTGTTCTTTTGCCTTTCTGTCCCCTTAACCCATCCACCATCTCCCACCCACTCCTCTTCTCACACAGAGGCACACCAATCTGTGAATTGATCAGATTGCACCGAGCTTCTGAATCCAAGATGTTAATCCAAGCGAGAATAATTAGGCACTATAAAGGATTTCAATACAAAAGCATAAGGCTTAAGATTTAGCATTTTCTTGTCTAACATGCCATTTTTCCACCAAATCTGCAGTTCATATTTTTTGTTTAAAAATTCATTATTTTTCTCCCATTCTTGGCTAACTCGGTAAACAGATGATCTGCTTCTCGTCTTTGCCAATATGTCTCCACAAATAACCGCTTGGTGATGCGCCACAGTTGCTTGGAGTGAGTGACTGTTATGTTCACCCTTCTATTCAAATTTCAGTGGTCTTACATTGCATTGTGTTTTAATATTCAATATTGTAAAACAACAACATTGAAGAGCACTTTTGATGTTAGCAACATGGTATTTAGACAAATGACATGTTTGCCTTCTTCACGTTTGTGTTTAGTTACTGCTTTAGTGCAGGAGTGCAAGTGACATCATGAAAGATTATGATTTAGAGTTTTCCTGATGATTAAGGCCCAGTAATTGATCAAACCTAAAGTTTTTTTGAAATGAAAGGGAAAAATAAATTCCTGATGAAAAGTCTGACTCAAATATCACTGACATCACCAAAGGTGATCTTGGAATCCAAAATTATTCTGTTAATCA
Organism: Rhincodon typus; assembly: GCF_021869965.1. Taxonomy (NCBI): domain Eukaryota; kingdom Metazoa; phylum Chordata; class Chondrichthyes; order Orectolobiformes; family Rhincodontidae; genus Rhincodon; species Rhincodon typus. The sequence continues at coordinate 51,711,484 of NC_063340.1, read as the reverse complement.
TATGAACTACATTTTCACCAACCCCACCTGCCAAGGAATGAAATAAGCTAACTGGAACTGGGATAGTGAAATGCTGAGGGAATACAGAACTTCCCCCAAAGGACGTTTAACGATGGAGATGATTCTTGCATCAATGTTTAAGATCAAGTGAGCGCAAACTGTGCATATCTACTCTAACCAGAGGAAGCCTAACTTTGAAAGAATTATCATAGATTATCATGTCGTTATCACATTGGTATTTGTGGGGATTTGTTCAGTTAAATTAGCTATCTCATTTCCTACATTATACATCAAAATATACATCAAACATACAGTTAAAATGTCCATTCGTCTTGAAAAGATCTATATAAATGTAAGTCGTTCTTTCTTTTAGGATTGAAATGGATCATAAGTTTTTTTAAATAAATGGTTTGGGGTTAGTTCTGAAATTTTAGAGATATTTATAAGTTGACTAGAGATAATTAATTTCAACAAATATATTGCAAGTTTCATTTATCTTGTAATCAAATTTATGAGTAACTGGAAATTAGGGACATGTTATTGTTTTCTTTAGAGGTCAGCAGCTGTTCAATTTATCAGAGCTGGAAATGTTCATACAAAAGGAAATAAAATAATTTCTTAACTAAAGCATGCAAGGGACTTGAAAGATCAGCAATGAATTAAGAGTACAAAGAACATAGAAAGATGATGTTTTGAGAAGTGAATTTACACAATTGAAGTAAAATGCAGTATGAGTTATCTAACAGTATGATGACTTTATCATTTTCACTGAACACAGTGCACCAATATTATACCTAAGTAGAGTGACAGTGAAATTGAACATTTGATGTGGATGACGAAACTGGAGACCACATATCTGGCATCTCCTAGGCAGTTTTCTTTTTGGAAAGCAGTTGCAAAGGATCAGAATTTTCAGTAGTCATAAGGCTATGACTGTCAGCATTCATTATCATGCCCTCTCTGAAACTGACAGCAACTTCCTGAATCCATAAACTTGCAGTTAACCAGACTTGCCTTCAGTGGTTCTAGACTTCTCCACTGTGCATACTGCTTGAACCCCCCTTAGACTATCACCAATTAGAAATCACTGAACTGATGAGAATTTGCTCTTGAATTGTTATTTTGTCTCCCGGCGAAAAAAAATCTCCTTGAATGAGCTATAATTGGGTTTATCATTGAAGAATGTCTCTAGTCATGATAGTGCACAAATAGGAAATTAGTCTATCAAATTTCTCCATTATAATAAAAAACACTGAAACAACTCCTTTGTTAACCTTTGTCAATAAGGTTTTGGCTTCTAACTCAATGCTAGGCATGCATCCTGTTTATTTTACTCTCTGCAAAATGTAATAAATATTGAAGAATAATGACAACATTTTTCATCCTTTTTTCCTGGCTTTTAGTGCACTTCAATGTTATTGCCCACTTACCGTTTGATGATCTCACTGCTGATATGCACATGGAGATTCCCTTGATGCCAGATTCAAACCAACATCGGGAAGGGGAAATCCATGTCACATATATGATGTTTCTTGGTATCTAATTGTAGATATTAACCTAAAATTTGCTAAGTTAGCCAAAATGAAGTTAAATTAAATATTAAGTCTGGAGCTGACCTAATGATTAGAAAGGTCACCGGTTTTAAAATGTTTGTACTTTGCTGATAGAATGTTTACGTCAAGTATTATAACTCAGCAGTGATAAACTGAACTGTCAAAGTAACTCTGAAAAAGTTGAAGCTTTGTTTAAAGCAGACACAGTATCTATCAGCTGAATTTGAGATAGCTTGGAATTGTGCTGTGTAAATATTACACAGATGATTGGATGACAAAGTGAAAGCAAGTTAAAGTTGAGGTCAAAGTTAATTCAAAGTTAGTGATAAGCCTCTTTCCAGAGAGATACAAGTAAGTCTTAATGAGTCAATTGTTCAAACCAAAGTGGAGAACATGTGATGCTTGCCAGTGGTCAAACTGAAAATTTGCTGGAGACCGGATAATGTCTACACTTGGATTTATAGCTTTATTTGTATGGAAAGAGCAAATGAAAAAGCTGTCTCATAGGACAATTAGCTAGCTTGGGGAACAGGTGGTCTGGTCAACTGCTGGAAGTCAAGACAGAGCGAGCTGTTCATTTCTTTTATCACATTTTCAGACAGGTCCACATAAGCAAGTTCATTTGTAATTGCATACATTTTACGGGTAAAGTTTTTGCAGTATTTTTGGTAGTGTACTTTGCCTTAATAACAACCATTGGGTATATTCCATTGTTAGATCTGCCTTGGGTTGTTAATATTGAGAATACACTCAACAGACCTCAGAAAGTAGGAATAATGCACCTTCTCTGAGATCAGTGGCGAGCATCTTTGCTTTACCGCTGACCATGAAATCCAGGTTATTATTAAAGGCTACCACAAGAAGAAATATGGGTCAAAACGTATGAGGGCCTTACATCATGCTTTGGCCATGTCTTTTGCTGGTAGAATAATATGCTGCATGTTTGTGCTAGTAAATGACATGCTGCTACTGAGGTCCATCAGACGATCAACTGTTTTCTAAAATGTTTTCCTACTGAGAAGGAATGATTTGAAAATAAATGGTTATCACATTTAAGGAACTAAATTTATAAACCAGATTTGAGGAGGGTTCATGAAATGATTTTTGTATGGTTAATTTGGACTCTTTGTAGGTGAGCAGGAAGCCTGTATTTTTCCTTCTAGTTGCATACACAACATACCAAACTTTCATGGCCAAAGATTTTCATGATTTCCACCTCCAACTGTAATGAAGACTATTATTTCCAGTTTGTTCCCATTTTATTGTTATTTCTAATCTTTTGCACAGAATCCTCCCATAAAAAATAAATTATACCAGATATTTAACAGCCATAACATCAACACAGTCAATGTTCAACAGCTCATTACCTCCTGAACTTCTTCTGGATTTCTTCTTGAAACAATCTATTCAAAAAGAAAACGAAATGAATCTGAGAAATGCCATAAGTCCAGCAGATTGTTAAATATCATGAAATATCAATATTCCACGCTGAAGGGATTCTATGAATTAAGAACGACCAACTGCAAACTGCATACATTGTCTGTTCAAAAAACACTACTAGTTATTCATCATGATGTTTTACAGCACAAGCTCATGTGGACGAACCCGTACAATTGCAGACAGACAAATGACATCAATTTTAACTTAGATGCAGAAATTAATCAAGTTCATGATAGACTGTAACATTATAAATGACGTAATGCTGAAATATAGTAACACGGAAACGCCGAAGCAAAAACGAATGAGCAAGGCAGCACCAAGTGCTTTTGCCGAGTCCGAAACACAGTAAAAAAAAGCTCTTCACAACCAAATTCACCTTACTCTACAACTGCTGAAACCAGAAATAAATGAATTGTGTAACTTATTCATGTGACTGCACAGATTGCATTACTGTAAACTAAGGCAGTTAATATGACATGCTCGCCGATCGAGAGGGGCTGAGCTGCTTTTGCACCGTGACAGCTTCACACTCTCCCCAGGCCCGTGTTCGGATTGTCCAGGGCTCGTTCTCTTTTAGAACTCGGGCTGAAGCCGGTGCAGCTTGGCCCAGGGCTGGCCAGCGGCTGCTCTCAGCTGCAAACAGCATCTCCCTTCCACCCCCCCATGCTCACATGATGAACCCACCCGTGCCGTCACTTTATAAACCGTATAGCCTTTCCTGTGTCTCTTTGGGTCGGTTATCGTGTAGAAGCGAACCAGGTCCCCTTTGTTTTTCTGCGGTAACATTATCTGTCATCCCCCTTAGGCAGAACGCCTATACTAAGGTGGGTACTCTCTTTTTACATCATTTCCTCATTTACTTACATACACCGCCTACTTCCTATACGTCTGTTCCGTGGGGTTTCCTTGTGGACACTGTTTTTCATTATTATAAATTTTCAGTTCTCCATGTGTTCAGCTTCAATTTGGATAAATCTGATTTTAAAATTTACAGTGTGGATAATTATAGTTTGCAATCTCGGTTTGCTGCAATTGTGTCCACAACGGAACTTCTACAAGGGTGGCTCTGGTACGGATTGAAGGCTGCTGCTCCTGTAGTTGCACTTTCATAGCTAGGTCGTTTTCTCCAGGTAATGCTTTACTATGCAAGAGGTAAAACGTTTAGTAATGATCCTATCTCATTGGTACTGCTGGACAAGTCAGATTCCAGTATGAAATCTGCCTTCATGTATGTTTAACTATTTTTGTTTATTTAGTTAACGTGGTGGCCTGTCAGAGTCGTACAGCAAGGAAACAGACCCTTACGTCCAACTCGTCCATGCCAACCAGATATTCTGCATTAATCTAGTCCCATTTGCCAGCATTTGACCCATATTCTTCTCAACCTTCCTATGCATATATCCATCCTGGTACTTTTAAATGTTATAATCGTACCCACCTCCACCACTTGCTCTGGCAGCTTGTTCCATACATGCACCACGTTCTGCATGAAAACGTTACCCCTCAGATCCTTTTTAAATCATTCCCCTCTCACCTTAAACCTTTGCCTTCTAGTTTTGGACTCTCCCACCTGAGAAAAAAGACCTTGGCTATCCAGGACCCTATCCATGCCTCTCATGATTTTATAAGGTCACTCCTCAGCTTCCGATGCTCCAGCCTACACAGTCTCTCCCTATAACTCAACCCTCCAGTACTGGCAACATCCTTGTAAATCATTTTTGCATCCTGTCAAGTTTAACAATATCTTTCCTATAGAAGTCACTAAAGCATATTTGTATGAGGCAGCAAGGTTCTTTAACAACAGAACACACATTTATTACATAAACGAAAGAGAAAGAACATAGACAACAGGGCTGGATGAACACAGCAGGCCAAGCAGCATCATAGGAGCAGAGAGGCTGATGTTTCGGGCCTAGACCCTTCATCAGAAAAGGGGGAGGGGAAGGGGGTTCCGAAATAAATAGGGAGAGAGTGGGAGGCGGATAGAAGAGGGATAGAGGAGAGGATAGGTGGAGAGGAAACAAACAGGTCGAAGAGGCGGGGATGGAGCCAGTAAAGGTGAGTGTAGATAGGGAGTTAGGAAGGGGATAGGTCAGTCCAGGGAGGACGGACAGGTCAAGGGGGCGGGATGAGGTTGGTCGGTAGGAGATGGAGGTGCGGCTTGAGGTGGGAGGAGGGAGTAGGTGGGAGGAAGAACAGGTTAGGGAGGCAGGGACGAGCTGGACTGGTTTTGGGATG
>NC_063340.1:51682088-51701253 GCF_021869965.1 Rhincodon typus | reverse complement strand
AAGTGGAGTAGAACAACATCATTTCATCGGAGACCTCACTGATGATATTACCCGGCATGGTGACAACACATCTGAACGAAAACAAGCCAGCTCAGCGAGCAAGTCAGCAACTTAACATTGTCTGTCGTTGTCTTTTCCTGAGATGACTGAAGGCAAGTAGGCAAACTGATGTCAGAGATTTATTTAAAAGTCTCCAAGGCTTGTATTAGGACAGCACAAGGTAAAGCAATAGTTTGTAGTCTTAGGGCACATTAAAATATCAACTTGAAAGAGTGGGTACATGTTGCTGAAGGGTACAAGACTGTGTCAATAATCAGAGGTGGTGCATGTACCTCCAGCATACGCACCTAATACACTGCAATGGATAAACAACCTGGTGATGTGTAAACAGGAACGGGGAAGCAGGAAGGTACCGTCAGAATTGGTCCGGGGCTGGGCCAAGGGTTTAGCCATAGTCAGACAATTGGTCCAATTCATGTCCAGGGATCAGCAGCCTTTCCGTCCAGGGACTGGACCATGGTCAATCCTAGAAGTCAAACAAAGTCAGTCCAAGTCTGGACAGTCATTCGGGACATGTTGCAAACTCAGTCCCAGTCAAACAGAATATTGTATAAATTCAGTCTGGGGAACGGGTCAGAGATAAACCGGTTACTTGTAGGGTCCATCCCTAGCATCATCGAGGCTACAGTCAGCTCAAGTTTAGGGATTGGCATAGTTATATTATTAGGTGAGGGAATAATTACAGTTAAAGGGGCAATTATATGCAGTAAGGCAGAATCTGGTAGGTTAGGTGAGGAGGGTATATAGTCTTGATGAGAGGGAGTGAGTCAATGAAACACAGGGTGATCCTGATCTCAGTCTGGGGAGAGCCAACATGACCATTGGCACTTTGATCATGAAGGACTCTAGGAGCGAAACATAGACATTGATTGTAACACAGCAGAGCTCAACTAAAACAAGTGGACAGCGAAGGGTCATGGAGGAAACTGATTATGAAACATTCGGGAATGTGAAGAATGGAGAATATTGAGGATCACAAGGGAAACCTGCAACTCACTGCAGGAAAACTAAATTCCTAAACTCACTGGCTTTTTCCAATAATTAACCGCACAACGAGCTTTCAATTTTGAGAAGGTTATACCAAAGTGGGAGGAGTAATTATAATTTTTCTAGAACAGCCCAGATTTGATGGCTGGAATGTGTGGCCAACTGAAGGGCCACTCTAGTAGTCAGGAGTCCAGTGTCTATTCAATTTTAACCATCTGCCTTCAATTCCCAGCATGTCATACCATCCGACTTTAACCTGACCTATGAAGAAACGTTTAATTGCCAGCATGTATTGTCTCAGGTCTAACAAAAATGAATTGTTACTAAGACTATTGTGAGAGATAGATAATACATCGGTTCCCTTCAAATTCAGAGCATTCTTCCAATTTTCGCCATCCTATACGGTATGACATCTTCAGATTGGGTAAAACTCAATGGACTGTCCAACATTAACACTTTCAGAAACATTCCCCTGTACAACCATGCTCCTTTCACAAGGGCCTACCAGTTCATCAATGTTCACTTCGATGCAGGGAGTCTGGAAACTGAAGCATTAGGCTTTGTTGCCATCCCTGCTGGGAGTATGGCAGAGGAATGACTTAAGGAAGCGTGTTGTGTAGGGGCTTCAGGATACTGCAGGAATGAAGGTGCATTTCACTGTGCATAAGTAGGAATGTAGGCAGAGTTAGACCACTCAAGTCTTTTCTCCCCTCATTCTAAACATTGGTTAAGATTAATATACATTCTCTACTAAGTTACTTAGATTACTCATTTTCAGAAGATTTACTGTGGTATAGCATCCGCACATGCACAAACACATCTTGGGAAAAAAAGGCCGTGTCTTGGCAAAGTAATGTCGCCACCCTGTCAATACACATAGTATGGTATGTGCTGCTTTTCAATTGCTACATCCTGGTAACTTTCTCGTAATCACCAAAGAGAGTGACTGAGATCAATTCAACATCAGAGAAGTGCACACGTAGTTGAGGATTGAAGACAGAGAGCTACAGATTACTTTCAGGGACATTGATGTTAATAATAAGATTTAAGGGAGGATCCTGAATGTGGGATGTCTGATTGCTGGACACTGATAATATATGATATGAGACTGATGGCAGAATGTGTCATGCTTCAAAAGGCTCAAACAAGAAAAAGTCTGTCATGGGTTCTCAAAGCCATGCTAGAAAATCTAAGAGGACAGGGTTAGAAATGGCAATATTACTTATCATGGTCTCATAATTTTCAACTTGAATGGAGAGAACAAAATTTTATAGGCCATACTATGGAAGCTGAGGCGTTGCAAGGAGATGGTGAAGATTAGTTGCATTCAGCAGTACATGGGGATAGAGAGGGTGTGAAGCACATAAGGGGAAGTGTCAGGATGTGTATAGCTCAGTAGTACCAGGGGTAGATTTTCCATTGTAACATACATTGTTGATGTAGGGACCATTTAAGTGCAAACATCTAGGTGATGTGGTTGCAGAAATAATCAATATATTACAGACATTGTATTGCTGACATTGTTAGTCCAGGTCAAGGTTTGAACATGCACTTTAGATTTTGGAGCTAACGAGATCAGAACCAGAATGGAAATGATAAGTCACCATTTTGTTGTGAATATGAAAACCCATCTCAAACAATGACGAAAGTTAAATACAGCAAGCAGAGGCCTGAGAGCAAATGTATAAATGCAGCATAATATGAGCAGAAAAGGCTGTGTCTTTGTTATGTCAAATTTATACAGCCCACTACATTTCCCCAAGTTCTTAAACACATGAACAGCAGAAACCGTTAATCTGACAGACCACTTGCAGAAAAGCAGCCTGTGCTGTGAAGCCAGCCCCCTTTCCAGTCTCTATTTGTAGCAACTGGGTCACAGGAAAGGTTCACAGTAAAATCAGGAGCAATTTCTTGGCAGGAAACAATCTCCTAAGAACTTCATTCAAAGTCCTAAATTTCACATTGAAATGTTTTAATGACCATTACAGCAGGAGGTGAAATGTCTGTTGATTTTAGTGAGCCAATGCTCAGGAATTTGGCTGTGCCCTGCACTCAGGTTACATGGGCAGCGCCAGCGTTATTCCAGACATCTGCCATTCCACTACCAAGCTGTACAGTATCTGTGTGTGTGTGTGTGTGTGCGTGTGTGCACGCATGCACACATGCCCATGTCACTGTGCGACCTAGTGGTGGCTTCACAATAAGCACAGCCTTTTCTGTTCATGTTATGCTTGCATTTACACAATTGCTCCAAGGCCTCTGCTTGTCTTATTTAGCATTCCTCTTTGTTTGATATGGGTCTTTTATTTGCTTTATCTATGCAAAAAAATGGTGCTTTATCATTTTAACTCTGGTTCCAATCTCATCAACTCCTGAAAAACCTAATAAGTATGCATAAACCTTGCCCTTAACCAATGTTAGCACTACAACATCCATAATGCATTGAACACTACTGTAACCACATGATTCTGGATGTTTACAGTAAAATGGGTCCTGGCATCAAAGATGCTTTGAAAACCCCAGACATGGATAAACCTGTTGGACCCTTTAGAAGCCATCATAAATTATCTCATAGATAAACAGCTCCATGTCCAGATTGGCCCACCCTTGAAGCATAATAAGTGGGTTTTCAACATCCTTCTGGCTGTACCTGAAGAAGAATCACCCCAATGCTTGTGACTGAGCATTCGCAGCAATAATTGTGTGATATAATGGATGAAGTCATCAGCGGAAGTCAGCATGTCCTTAATCTTCTGAAAGGCCAGCAGTTACTGTGCATCCCAATACAATGCTTGAGACTTCTTTAGGAGATTTCTCAAGGGCTCTGACACAGAGGCAAGGTGTGGTAACAACTTAGTCAATTGATTCACCAGACCCAGAAACCATTACAGATTGTGCACCAACTTTGGAGTCAAGAAGTCTTTGACCACCTTGATTTTCTGGGGATCAGCTAGTACCCTAGCCTTGCTGAAATTAGTGGAATCCCTAGAACATCCACATTTATCATTTAGCATAAGGGCCTACACTTTTTATAGAGCTAGGTAGTTTTAGCATGTGTCAGGATATGATCCATGTGGCATATCACACCATTCTGTGAAATGTTGGATATAGTGTATTGGAAAATCTCTGGGGCAGAAGCGATACCAAATGTTATCTATTTAAATGATATCAACTGACTGGGTAATTAAGATAGTGAGGGCTTGGGATATCTCATCCAGAGAGACATACCAAAATCAATATTAGCATAAAACTTTGTAAATATTTGACTGAACCATGACCTTCGATTTTTTTTTTTACACTTTTTGATAGCTGGTGAGGGATTTTCCTAGGTGTAAAGAGACATACAGGTTTTGTGTCAGCTTTCGACATAATCTTATAAGGAGCTTCTAGCTTTCTCAGTCCAGTAAACAATTTGGGATATTGCAGTTGAAAGGAACTTTTCATAGTGGTGTGTGTGAGTTCCCATACTCTGTGCAGGAGATTGAGGGAAATGCATATCTTTTTACTCAATGGAGACAATTGTTGTTAACTGATAATGTGTGCTTTCTCCTCATATGTGTGGTCTTTGAGTTTCAGTATGACATCCAATATCTCTAACCAGAGGAATTGTACCTCTGGCTGCACATAGCTTTAAATCAGGCGGTATAATGTTCATCTCCACCATTAGGTATCAACCAAGATGAACATAACATTGGCAGCAATAAACAGCTAAGATGTGGTGGAATAATCTTTCACATGAATGACTTCTGTCAAATCTACAATAGGTGACTGTTTAATTTCTCCTGTGGATGAGTAACGTAGGTTTTTCCTAGATAACTGCATTTTGGTAAAACAAATAAGGGCAGTACTTATACAATTAAAGGTAGGGCCTTGGGTAGTGTTGTAGAACAGAAAGATTTAGGGGTTCAGTACATAATTCTTTGAGTTTGCATCACGTGTAAAAAGGGTGGTTAAGAAGGCATTTAGCATGCTTACCTTCATTGCTCAGACCATTGAGTAAAGGATTTGGGATGTAATGTTGAGGTTGTACAGGATGTTAGTGAGGCCCCTTCTGGAGTACTGTGTCCAGTTCTGGCCACCCGGTTATAGGAACAAAATTTTTAATCTGGAGAGGGTTCAGAAAAGGTTTATCAGGATGTTGCCTGGAATGGAGGTTTTGAGTAATAAGAAAAGGCTGAACAGGCTGGAGTGTAGGAGGTTGAGCAGTGACCTTACAGAGGTTTATAAAATCATGAGGACTATAGATGAGGTGAATGGCAAAGGTCTTTTCCCTAGGTTAGGGGATTTCAAGACTAGGAGGCAGATTTTTAAGGTGAGAGGAGAAAGATTTAAAAAAGACATGAGGGGCAATGTTTTTACTCAGAGAGTAGTTCGCGTGTTGAATGAACTTCCAGAAGAAGTGATGAATGCGGGTACAACTACAACATTTAAAAGACATTTGGATAAGTACATAAATAAGAAATGTTTGGAAGGATATGGGCCAAGTGCAGGCAAGTGGGAACTAATATAGTCTGGGATTATAGTTGGCCTGGATTGGTTGGACCAAAGAGTTTGTTTCTGTGCCATATGACTCTGTGACTTCAAGCCGATTAGATGTAGAAGCAGAAGTAGGCCATTGAGTCTGCTCTGCTATTCAATGAGATCATGCTGATGATAATCCTTAAATCACTTTCCTGCCTTATCCCAATAACTCCTGATTCCCTTAATGACTAACAATCTGTCTATCTCAGCCTTAAATGAGAGCCTCTTGTGGTACAGTGGTAGTGTTCTTATTTCTGGACCAAGAGGCCCAGATTCAACTTCCACCTGCCGTAGAAGTGTGTTAATAACATCTCTGAACAGGTTAATTCAAAAAAAGTATACTTAACAATCCAGCCTCAACAATCCTCTGTAATAAAGAATTCCACAGATTCACAACAATCTGAGGAAAAAAAAATTTCATTTCCATCTCAAAAGGGTAACTCCTTATTCTGAGATTTTAGCCTCTGATCCTAGACTGCCTTACAATTGGAAACAACATCTCTATATCTATTGTGTCAAGCCTTCTAAGAATCTAATGTATTTCAACAATATCTACTAATATTCTTCTAAACTCCAATGAATACAAGCCCAAACTATTCAAATTGTCCTCATAACAGAATCCTCCATACTTGGGATAAACCCAGTGAACGTTCTCTGGACTGCCAGTACATCTTTGCTCAGATAAGGGGACCAAAACCGTTCAAAGTATTCCAGCTGTGGTCTGACTAGAGCCTTGTACAGTTTGAGCAAAACCCCCTCCATTTTATACTCCATTTCTATGGAAATAAAAGCCACCATCCATTTGTCTTCCCTATTACCCAGTGATCTTGAATTATAACTTTTTGTGATTCCTGCACTGGCATGCACAAATGCTTCTCTGGTATAGCTTTCTGCAGTCTTTCCACATTTAAACAATATTCAGTTCTTCTATCCTTCCTGCCAAAGCACATAACCTCGCATTTTCTCACATTACATTCCATCTGCCAAATTTTTCCCCACTCACTTAACCTATCCATGTCCCTCTCTTGACTCATGTCATCCCCATTACTTTCTTTCCCATCTATTTTTGTTTCACTCACAAACGTGGCGATAGTACATTCACTTCCATCATTCAAATCATTAAATGACATTGTAAATAACTTGCCCCAGCACTGATCCCTGTGGCACTCCACTAGTTACAGGTTGTGATCTTAAAACATTATCCCAACTCTCTGTCTTCAATTAGTTAGTGAATCCTCTATCCACACTAATATACCAGGCACAAAACTATGGACTCTTATCTTATTAAGTGGCCTTATATGCAGTACCCTATCAAATACCTTTTGGAAATCCAAATATATTACATCTAATGGTTCCCTTTATATAACCTGCTTGTGACCTCAAAGAACTCTAATAAATCAGGCATGATTTCCCCTTCACAGAGCCATGATAACTCTGCTTGTTCATATTATGTGTTTCTAAATGCTCTTCTACTACATCCTTTATAATGACTGTAACATTTTCCCAAAGACTAAACTAACTGGGCCTAAAGTTTCTGTGTTTTGTCTCTATCCCTTTTTGAAAAAGGGTGTTATGTTGGCAGTTTTCCAACCCTCCTGGACTTTACCAGAAACTAAAAACTCTTGGAATAATATTACCACTGCATCCTACTGTATGCAATCCATTAGGTCCAGGGGACTTATCAGCCTTAGCCCCATTAGTTTCCCTACGTTTTTTTTTCCGTGGTGGTTATTGTATTTATTTCCTCCTCCACCCCCATTTTGACCTTGATTATTTAGAATTTCTGGAATGCTGTTAATGTCATCTACCTTGAAGACTGATGCAAAGTATTTGTTCAAGTCTTCTACCATTTCCTGGCTCCTCATTATTATTTCCCCAGCTTCGTTTTCTAAAGGGTCTATGTTCATTGTTGCCTCTCTCTCTCTCTCCCTTTTATGTATTCAAAGAAGATCTTACTGTGTGTTTTAAGTCAGTTGCTAGTTTACCCTCATAGTTTATTTTCTCCTTCTGTGTTAATATTTTCAGTGATCTCATCTTGGCCTTTAAAATTTTCCCAAACTTCTGATAAGCAGTCCCAGAACGGAGACCGGCGCAGCGAAGCAGTCCCGGAGCGGAGAATGGCGCAGGGAAGCAGTCCCGGAGCGGAGACCGGCGCAGGGAAGCAGTCCCGGAGCGGAGACCGGCGAGGGAAGCAGTCCCGAAGTGGAGACCGGCGCAGGGAAGCAGTCCCGGAGAGGTGACCGGCGCAGGGAAGCAGTCCCGAAGTGGAGACCGGCGCAGGGAAGCAGTCCCGGAGCGGAGACTGGCGCAGATAAGCAGTCCCGGAGCGGAGAACGGCGCAGGGAAGCAGTCCCAGAGCAGAGACCAGCACGGGGGAAGCAGATCCGGAGTGGAGGCTGGCACTGTTAAGCGAGTACCAGAGCGGAGGCCAGCACAGGGGAAGCAAGTCCCGGCGTGGAGGCTGGCGCAGGGAGACAAGTTCTGGAGAAAACCTACCTTGGAGCAGCTGAGAGCCAGTGCAGGGCAGACTGGAGCCTTGGAGCGGAGCAGGGATGGTTGTTGGACTGGCGAGTGGCATGGGTGGTCAGACTGTGTGTGGACGCCCCTGTGCTGAGCTACTGCAATGTAATGTTTATTTGTAATTTGTTTATCTGACTGTAATGTCTATCCATTTAACTATGTCATATTTCTAACTTATACTATGAATCACTGCAGAGTAATGCAACTACTTTTTCTTTTTTATTCCTTTTTGTATCTAAGATTTGTACCTAAGATGGTGCTATAAGAGGCAACATTGCAAACTTTTTACTGTACTTCTGTACTTGAGTACATGCGACAATAAAGGATGATCTAATTCTAATTCTATACTATTAATATTTTCCACATTGTATTTATTTTCCTTTTAATTTGATACTGTCCTCAACTTCCCTGGTTAACCATGATCAGTTTATCTACTTCCTAGAATTCTTCTTCCTCAATGGAATATATCTTTGCTGTCAATCATGAACTATTTTGTTTTAACCATCTGCCAAAACCTTTAAGAACCTTGTTCCCTTGCTATATTGAGCTGTTCTTGAAGACTTTATTACAAGACATGAGTATATATATACATATTATATATATATTTTGTTGGAAGTTATTTGATTTCTTGCTTGGTATATTCTTCAAGTTTAGCACATCTTCTAGAAGTGAACTTACGCTATAATGAGTACATCATTGGTGGAAGACTGGATTGTTTTGTCTTCACTGCTTTGCACTTTTGGAATCACACCTGTGGCATGAAATTGCTTAGGATTTCACACTGACCTTGCCACATGTGGTATATTGGTCAGATGAGAGGTCTGTCTCCTCTGGTCAGATGGTTTAAGTAGTCAGTACGCTGTGTAGATGTTCTGCATTAAATGGAATCTTCACTGTATAATCCTTCTTGAACAATTTTATCGACTCTGAATATGACCTGGTGTCCAATCTAGAAGTTATTCAAAATCTGAGGACTTGTGTTTTCCATGACTGTCAATTTGTTGGTCTTATCTCTGAAAGCTTAAAATTTTCTGCTGAAAAGATTGGTACAGGCAAATGCTCATGCATTGTTTTACTCTTCACAGGTATTCAAGTTGTTATTTTCTTGATTTGTTAGGATATTGTTAGGATGCTGTTCTCCTTGTACTATATTCATTTTGTCGTCATATTCTTAGCTGATTTAGATTGTTGTTGAATCTGTTGTTATTAACAGTTATTGCAGTACTATGACTGAAAACTGTTAAAGTTATAGTCTTTTAAATATAAAGTTCAGGTTTCCTTTACCAATATGGTGTCTTCATCGAAATGAATGAAGATGTCCCTTTTACAAGATGTTTGAAGGATTCCCAAAGATCAATAGGTAGAAACTTTCTCAAAACGGCTTCCCAATAAAATTCAATGATTTCTTTGACTGCTCAAAGGTGACTGACAATATAGCTTTGTTTTTACTGATAAAAACTAGGCTGTGGAGTGCAGTTACGATTTCTAATAGTGAGTTAAGAAACATCTAAACTATTTACGTGATGAAAAGGTTAACAATAGCAAGTTAATTCTTCAGGTACAAGTTTAAAGAAAATCAAGTGAAAAGGAAAAACAAATGGTGAATAGAAATCATTATTGCCCATTGAAGACTAAACAGTAAAGTTAGTGAAACATTTATTATTTCAATGGTTTGATAAATACATTAAAAGTTTTATAGGTCTGGAAGCATCTGTGGAGAGAAATCAGAGTCTATTCTGAAGAAGGGTCACTAGACCCAAAACATTAACTCTGACTTCTCTCCACAGATGCTACCAGACCTGCTGAGTTTTTCCAGCAATTTCTAGTATTGTTTCTGATTTCCAGTATCCACAGTTCTTTAGTTTTTTTTAAACATTCAAAGTTTTATTTGGCAACTCCTAGTTTTATCAACTTTAGTAATTAAAATTGAAGAAAAATCAGATAAAGAGAAAGACTGTGAATCTAATCACATGGTGGTGAATCCATCATGAAAATACCTTGGACAGAAGGCCTTAAAAGGGTCAACCTCCATTGGGCCCAGGATGCCCATTAGAGGGGCTATTCCCACCCCCTTGCCTATCACTAGTCCAGCAATGAAAGTTCAGGCCTGGACCTGACCACTGGTTAAATCAATTGGCCCATGGGCTGGCAGGCCTTGCAAAGCTCCCCCGGCACTATTAAAATTGAGTTTGGGACAGGAATGGGTAGGTCGGTGGGATGCTCAGCACAAATGGCATTTTTATAGGCCTCCCTTTTGCAAACTGTTCTATGTGTCATAGTTGCTACTGCCACCCTCTTTCTGTGACTGGGGCTAAATGCCTACCAGGTTCCCAGTATTAAAGGAAAACACCAATGAATCTTAGCAAGAGACTCTTGACTTAAACCAGATGCACTTTTTAATACTAGTAGGATAGACATTGCCAGTAAGACAGTTGGAAAATTGAGAATAACCTATCTGTCTTCTTCAAGATTCTGAGCTATTCAGTCTTTCCCCATCCAAGTCCTTATGACATCATTAGATTGGGTGGAACTTAATGCAGTTTCCAACATTAACCCATTCAAAATCATACCACATATAACAACAACCAATTCTGAGGTGCAGGCAAATCCGGCCCTCAGGCTGGAATTTTCCACTTTGGAATTAAACATGGTGCTGAGTAATACTTAATAGTCAAAGATCGCCACTCCCACTATGATCCAGGGTGGGTTATCATGTATGATTGTATGCTTTTCGACTTATTACCTGAAGAAGTGATATTGTGCGGGTGACTCAGTAAATAATATGTGGCAAGTGAGTAGGATGTGGGACCTGCCAAGGTATAGATTATGGTGCAATATTCAAACAAGACTCTCTTTCCCCACCCCAGCCCAAAGAGAAAGAAAAGTTGATAATGAGGCCCATAAGTAGGTGCTGAAAATACCCCATTGTCACAACAGGAGCTGGGGTGTTGGGGTGGCTAAAGGTCTGTTTCCTCTGGTTAGGTATTCCAGAAAAAGCGACAGGAAATTGGATCCACTAGGCCATTCAGAAACAAAACACTACTTCATGGAAGATAGGGCTAGGGAAGTCAGCAAGGCACTGTAGATGTGTGAAGTATAGGACAAAAAAAAGGACAAACCTTTCAAAAGCAGCATTATACCTCTATCAAATAAAGTAACTGACCATTTACCAATTATTCATTACCTATGAAGCAATTGACGATTAATTGACAAAAGCTTTTCCTGTTACTTGTTAGTTAGTTCATTGACATAAAAAAATTAAAACAACAAAAATTAATGGTCTTGCTTCACTGGCCTTTATCATGCTTTACGTATGACTTCACTAACCTTTGTTATGCATCATTACAAGATGAGATTGTACCGTTATGAGCATAAAATACACTGGTTAAAATATATCTTATTGGCTTTATTGATAATGTAAATGAGAACTCAAATCATGTATATTTCATAATTATAATCAAGCGGCATTCGTTCGAAATGTAAAGTACAAATTAACGCAAGTTTTTAAGGCATGCTTTTAAAGTGTCTAACAGAACAAAAAAAAAGCCAGGGTGAGTATTTGATTTAAAAGAATATAATGATGACTAAGCTACACGGAAACGAAATCTAGTGCATGTCCCTCGGTGTTAAGCCCGCCCTTCTAACAGAAGGCACCTTTTCAACAGACTTGGGATTTCTTGGGAGACTAGTATTGGTTAACGTGATAGAAGAAAGACTCATTCAAATATCATCTATGCTGGAACGATTAACATTTACTCAGCAATATGTACTTCTACGTGTAAGTTAATTATAAAAATTATATCTTTATTTAGATTCTGATTCTTAACTTATAAAAAAAATCTCCCTCATAATGCTTTGTACAAGGGCCCGAATTTCGATGTTTAACGGAGTGCGCTGCGTTTTTTTTCTACCATGTTGAACCTTGAGATTTGCCGTAGGAGTGGCGCGTGGATTGGTGCGCATCATTATGTTGTAGTTTTCAGGGTGGCACAGCCCCGTTATCCAGAAGCAGCAGTACTGGATTGTTGAACTACAACTCCCAGGATGGTGCACCCGCGGTCATTGTGCGACCTTCGACCGGAGGCAGGAGGCTGAGGCCTGGAACCGGCAGCAGTGGGATCAATCAGGGCTTTAAATCTTTATTCCGGATTAGTTAATTAGTCACCATTAATATGGGTTTTGATTCGAATGTATTAGATTCCTGTTTGTGACACCGTAAGTGGTGGTTTATATATTTTTAAATTTGTATCCTGTTACTCATTGGGTGGTGTCAGCCGTGTTCAGGTGGTAGTATTCTGGCCTCTGATTCACAAGTTCAAATACCAAACCGGGCGCTTGAGCACAAAAATCAATACTGAAATACCAACGCACTGCTGAGGGAGCAGCGGGGATATTCGTGACACCCATGCCCTGAATCAACATGATTAAAAAGTGTTCGTTATCACATTAATGTTTGGGGGAATGTTGTGTTTCCTGTATTACGGGAAAGGGCTTCATTGGTTCCGTAGCGCTTTTAAGATGTTCAGTGGTAATGAAAAGTACTGTATCAATGCAAATCTTTCATTGCCGGGCCTTCACATTCAACCAGTCTTGACATGGTTACAGCAGAGGATCAGATGGTCTTTTGAAAAGCTAAATAGAAGAGCAAGGATTTTGTCACTGAAGCTTTGTTGTAGCTCTTTGAGGTCTTGCCCTGACATCGCTGAGTGGTATCCTCAAGCGATATATATAAACAATTTTTCCAAATGGAGAGAAATGCTTCTAGTCCCTTTTTGGACTGTGGCTAATTTACTGATTTGTTTTTCATGCGGCTCAGCAGCTGACTGCCATTCATAGAGTCAAACTAAGATGCTGATTTTGGTTGGATTATATCTTTGATGTGCTTCTGCACAAAAATAAATGCAGTTTGATTTGAATTTAATTTCCCAGTATTTTGTCTTGGGAAATCTGGTTCAGAATTCCACGGACCTTCCAAAAGTAAAGACTAATGAATTTGAAGTGTGATGATGGTATATTTTGATATGGGTTAGTAATCCAGAGACCTGGGTTAATAACCAGGGAATGCTGGTATAAATCTGGTTAAATGGTAGTCGGTGCATTTCAATTAATTGAACAAGTGAAAGCTAGCCTCAGTAATTGTGACCATGAAACCATCCATTTGATTAGGTGCTTTAGAGAATAGATCTGCTGTCCATATCTGGTCTGCTCATATGTGACTACAGAGCTACAACTTTGTGGTTAACTTTTAACTGCCATCTGAAATGGACTAGCAAGCCACTCTTTTGTATCAAACTAAAGAGAAAAGTCCTAACAGCACTGCAGATGTACCTGCACTAAATGGACTAGAACAAATCAGAAGGCAACTCACTGCCTGCCCCATTCCTTTTGAAGAGCAATTAAAGTTTAGCAACAAATGCCAGTGATGCCAATATCCCATGAAAGAATAAATGAAATAAATATTTGCTATGACTTGGATTTTTTTGTTTTAATTTATTTGTGTATATTGTCTTATGGGTTTGATTCAGTAGCTTCTGGAAGAACAAAGGTTCTGCTGCAGTTCTTGAAGAATGAATGTCAACCGATTCACACCTTTTGGGTACTCTGCTAGGCTGAATACACAGAATTTAAGAGGGTAGGAACTTGCATAGTGTTAATATTCACATACTTTAGCATAATCTTTAGAGTGGAAAGGCCTTACAAATTAGCACAAAGGGTGGCACTTTGTACTGCCTATCACTGTTTTTCTTCCTCTTGTTAGTCGCCTTCTGAAATTGTTGAGTTAATGGGGGTCAGCTAACCCTGTGTGTTCCTCGGCAGTGAGTGACAGTAAACCAATGTGAGGATGAGATGCCATTGATACATTTTTAGCTTAAACGCTTAAAACCAAAGAGAATGGGAATCCAAGCTAACACACCTTTCTCAATACACTTTTTTTATCCCTCTCAGTTTGCTATGAACAGCATACCAATCTTTTATTAAGCTAATACACAGAGTATGAATGGAAAAGGTAGGGTGAAATTACAAAAGTGAACTGATTATGCAATCACAATGACTGGTTAATAAAACATCCACATTTTATGGCTTCCACATTCCATATTTGTTTTTTTCTTATTCCGTCTATAATCATGGACCCCCTATTTAAACATAGATATAGAACGTAGAAATAAGAAACAAATAATGACTCAGCAGGTCCGATAGCATCTGTGGATTGTGGAGCAGTTAATATTTTGGCTTTACCAGAACTGCAAATCTTGAAATCAGTTTCAAGCTATATATTGGTATATAAAGATTATATTAATTGAAACATCTTTTAATCTCTGTTACATATTAGCTGTGTGCAGGTGACATGAAACACAGAACTTTCTACAGAATTGAACAGCTACCTGGTCATATAGAATGATTAGATGAGTGGTATGCCCTGCTAGTAACTTGACGTCCTTGTCAAACTGAAGGCTAGATGGCCTGAGCTTGCTAGGCTCTGAAAGTCAAGTTATATGACACCTAAAAATAACTTGGATTTTGAGAAGTGTATTGTTTATGCCTGGGCATTTTTAAAGGCTTCATTGTTGTTAAAGAAAGAACTTGCATTTACACAATCCTTTTTACAGCTTCAAAATGTCCCACAGTATTTTCAAATGAGATCACTGTTTGGGATGTAAGAAATGTAATGACAGTCAGTTGCACACATCAAGATCTTACACAGCAATATGATAAACGTTTTATTTTTAAGTTCTAATCGTTTAGATGCACTTGCTATGATTGGATTAAAACAAAACTTCAGCTTTGGTCATGACTTGCAGTATATTTTTCTTTAAATCGATTTTTTTGGTTCCATAGCGTCTTCCGTGTTTATTTCATTATCACATTTGTGTGTTCACTGTAAATATCTTACAAAGGTCATTAATGAGTTCAGTAAATAGAACAGGCATCAGAGTTTTTTTCCTTTGGAGTACAGGCAGTATTGAGATGGTAAATTTTTAGTATCCTGCCTTGTCTTGAAAAAACAGCAATGTACTGTTTTAATTTATGAAGTAAATGTAGATAATTGTCCATGATTTATATTGCAGTTTTTAAAAGGGATAAAAATGGACAAAAAAAATCATTTCAATTAGCTGTTTGGAGAAATGCCAAACCTGTAAAGAGATGTATGGATTTGCGGTAACTTCTTATTTATGTTGAGTCTGCCACCAACACTAAGAATAGGGTATTTAGATTTTTGAGGACAATTATTGGCACAAAAAGGGCAAGAAAACACCATCCTGTCCATTAGTGTTGTCCCTATCTTTGCTACCCTGCTCAGTTGTCTTGATGCAAACTTAAGGAAAAAGTAAGAATAATTTGTGGTAGTTTCGGAAAAATTTAGGCACATCAGTTCCAACACTGTAATGCAAATATATGCTGACAGCACCATATTTTAATTTGATTCCCTGCACATGAAGTGTTTGTTGCACTATTTCTGCAGCAGTCCCCCATCCTTTCGTAATTTTTATATTTTCTTTATTTACATCTTCCACATCAATATATGCCCTCTAATTGATATTTTCTTCATTCCTGCCCTGATAAAGAAGCAAGTTTTGAAGATCGATTCAGAAATTAGATCTTGAAAATTTACTTGTACTGTACTATGCCCTGCAAACTCTGATAATAATTAAACAGATTAATCACTAATATAATCATATAACGGCCTCAGTGGTCATATTTAAAAGTTACAGTATTATTTGTTCATTTTATTTTTGCAAGTTGACAACATTTGTTACAACTTTTTAACATTAGTATGATAAAAATCCATTAATGCATTTTAAAATGTATTGCATCTAGATGTAAGTTACACTATTTATTTGTTTTGATGAAGAAATATGCTCCATGAAACATTACGTGGGTAATTTATGTTTTCTAGCCACCACATGCTTACTCATCACCTGCAGAGTTTTGGCAGGAGTTGCATTGTCCGCTCAGAGATACCGCAATGGTTCCATAGGACCTCGTTCTTTCCCTGTCCTCGGTGGCCATCCAGTTTTGCTCCTGAAACTTTAAGTCTGCATGGTTTTGGAAACTACTTCCCATTCCATTGGAGACCACCTTTCCATTGGAGACCACTTTGCCCTAGGAACCCACTATTGACTTTTCATAGTGATTCATGGACAAGAGGCAGATCTTCACACCAAGGTTTCAGTTCTTACTCAATAAATCAATCATCTGGTTGTTCTATGGAGCCAGTTGACAACCAACCTCAAGCTAAACGAAGAAAGTATGATCAAGCGAATCAGGAAGAACAGAGCATTATTGAATCAGAAAACGGAAGTTGTGCAACGCACGAAAATACTGGCTGCGTTACCTTTCCTGGAAATGAAATGGGAAATTCATGTGTCTCCAATGTGATTGAAGATCAAGAAACTAAATGCACAAAAGGTAAAACCGTTTAAAGTTTAATACAGAGAACTAGTTTTGGAGTAAATATGAAAGAAAGTAATAATTTATAATAACATCGATTAAAAGTAATGGTAATTCCATTTGAAATATATTTGCCTGTTATAACAAGAGGGTTTCCTTTTCTCGTAGTCTACAATTGAAGCAGGTGTAACCAATTAAAATGACATACTTGGTAAATTACTATCCCCTCTTTGGAATAGGGGTTTACTCTGGATATCAATAATGCAGGGCTCCCAAATAATTATTTGTACATAACGCACTTACACAGAACTCACATAGAATCTTAAACTCAATAAGACTTACACTCCAGTGACCACGTGTTTGGGGTTGCCTGGGCTTGTATACGAATCCAATCGAGGGAATGATCAGTTCCATCCTTCCAGTCTCCAAGTAGTGATCAACCAATTTAATCCTCAGCCAGAGAGTTATCATGTCAGAGCCTAGTTCCTTATACTTGGCTTTGTGCTTGCCACCCACAAGATCATAGATCAAACCTGCCTTCTTTAGACTCAGCAATGAGCCAATTACCAGATCGGCCAAACCTGCTCTCTTGAGGTGCAGCAGTTGGCTATTCATCACTTCTCATTGTGTTATTTGTTCATCTTACATTAGCTAGTTCTCTGTTTTCCAACCCTTACATTACCGAAACAATCTTATCACTGCCAACTTCTCAATTTCAAAGCAATCAGGCAATATAGCGCATTCGTTACAAATTTAACAATACCAAGTTAATATTGAACCTTATCTAGAGCACTGTCTTGCAGGCTTTTATCCATTCAGATCCTTCAGCAATAGCACAATTACACCACGTTAGTCATATTACAGGCTTGGAATCAAGATAGCCAGACCTTGGGAATTAAAGACCGCTTAAACTTTGATCACAGCAAGCAAGC
The DNA here is from genome assembly GCF_021869965.1 of Rhincodon typus. Classification (NCBI taxonomy): domain Eukaryota; kingdom Metazoa; phylum Chordata; class Chondrichthyes; order Orectolobiformes; family Rhincodontidae; genus Rhincodon; species Rhincodon typus. The sequence goes on along the minus strand of NC_063340.1, from coordinate 51,683,842 downwards.
ATCTTGGGATTCATTACAAGTTAATATAATCGGTCGAACTTAGTATTCCAGATTCAGCATGTTCTCTTCCTCCGCCCTAAAAAGAAGCCCTTTTCTGACTCTTAATTTTTTGTTTAAATTGCATGTTATTCGTACATCACTTGACCCTTCAAATTTCAAAACATACACAGGGGCAATAGGAAAAAGGGGCAATCACACTGGATGCAGATCTTTTTCCAAATGCTCTTCCTGAGAGTTACTTTTTGAATTTGGGAGACACGTTTTAGTTTTTGTGACCACTTTTTCATTCTTATTAACTCCTTTATTAGGTGAAACTGTCACATAATAATGTTACTTTCTGCCCATGTGTTGACATATAGTGCATTTGGATTCTCAAAGCAGAATTAGAAGAATTCATCAATGTCATCAATAATTTATCAATCCTTCACTGAGTGTAAAGCCACAACATGCAAGAGGAAGGCATTAATTTACTAGAGTTAAATTAGCTCAGATATGTTAGCAACAAATTCTTTTTGCAGAGTAACTGACATATAATTCTACACGCAAAGAGTCATCATCATAAACAGACATTGCAGATTAGTGAATTCACAGTAAATTCACTTCCGTCATATGTTTTCCAGCATTTAGATGAAGGAAATATCTGCTCATCCACTACTGGATGTTGGACTATCAGTGTGACAAATAGCAGCAGTGGAGAGTTCCAGTGGAGCCTGATGTTTATTCAGTTTATATCACCATTTGGCAGCGTTTGAATAAAAAATAGATGGGGTCTATGATAGATTGTTGAGGGACTCCAAAAATAATGGTACAGAATTGAGAAGGGAAGCTTTTGCATGTTATTCTCTAGCTATAGTCTGAAAGATGAGAATAGAACCTAGCAAAGGCAGTTACATCAAGCTGAACAATAGAGTTGGAAAGGCTGTCGTGCACTGTGTCAGAAGGACTAGGGGGGATAGTTTACCATGGCCATAATTACAAATGTGTACTTTGTGCTTTGATAAGGACCATCTCAGTGGTAGTGAGGATTGTTGGTAGTAATTAATGATTGCCATTCAAAGATGTCTTGTGCTTAAAGCGATAGCATAACTTCCTGTGGCGAGTTTAGTTTGTATCTACAGTGCAGATGCAACAACTTTCTAACAATTGATGCATTCCAACTGTGAGTCAGAGAGTGCAATGTTAACAGCAAAAACGCAGCATCTTTGACATTGAGATTTGGATATATGCATTTAATCTTGCCTGAAGTGCTGTGCTATTTACACATATTTAACAGAGTAGCACTAACCTCACCAGTAATTTCATCATTAGCTGGCTTATTCTGTCTGCCAATACATTTTTTTTGAAGTAAATGTTTCTTCACTGCCATGATAACTGCAGACCATGAATGTTAATTCCTATTAACAAATATTTTTGTTCTCTTGGTTGTAGAGGTTCGGTAATCTAGTGAGTTTGTAATATTCAGATTGTGTGTAGAATCTGATTTTATTTTCCCACCCTCCTTCCCCATCTCCAACTATGAGAGAAAATATAGCCCACAAGACATAGTGACCCTGACCATACATTTTTAGTTGGTAGTTTATGGCAAGTGAATTTGTAGTGTCTTTCTGAAAGTTCCTATCTTTGGGCCAAACAAAGTTGCACTCCAAAAATGTGTTCTTGCTAAGTGTTTATAAAATTCTAGTAAGGTTCTGAGAGCACGTTTTCAACTACCTGACCAACTAGTCACCCAAATATGGTTACAAACAGATGCTAAA
>NC_063340.1:51671580-51681588 GCF_021869965.1 Rhincodon typus | reverse complement strand
GAACACAGCAGGCCAAGCAGCATCATAGGAGCAGGATGCTGCTTGGCCTGCTGTGTTCATCCAGCTCTACACCTTGTTATATCAGAGGTCAAAATCTAATTACTCAGTGAGTCCTGGTAAACCTTGGTAAAAATGAGGCTCCATTTGCACTCTCAGGAGGAGATGAAAGGAGCAGAGCAGAGTAACAATCTAGGTGCCCTGACATTTATCACTGAAACTCCACCACCAAAAACAGGTCATCTGGACATTTCACTGATGTTTGGGGGATCCTTCAGTGCATAAAATGGTTGTCATATTTCCCTTCATTACAACAATGATAGAAGTTCACCTGTGAAATTCAGAGGCAGTGAAAGATGCTATGTAAATGAATTATTTTCTTTGTGAAGTATTGGAACTTGGTCTTGGATTTTTTTTAAATTCACTTTCACACCCTTTCTCCAATCCCTAACCAGATAAAGCTTACCAGGAATCATCAAGCAATTAGTATTTACATTTACAGTCAGTTTCTAACTCCAGCCACCTGGTGGTGAACATTCATGGTGAGTCAGAAAAATAGTAAGGCCTTTAAAATGGAGCTGTTAAAATAGTCAACCCTGACAACATTGAAAAATATTGTTCTTGGACACGCTACATACAAACAAAGCACAGGAGTAGCCCACTAAGCCCCTCAAGGCTGCTATGCCATTTAATAAGATAAGTTAATCTGACTACAACATCCAATCACCATTCCTGCCTAGCCCTGGTAAACTTTCACCACTTTGCCTAACAAGAATCTATCTCCCTCAGCCTTAAAAATATATTCAAAGGCTCGGATTCCACCAGCTTTTCAGTCCTGCCCTTCCTCGAGTCAAGGTTCAGTTATGGCTACAACATCCCCACCTGAAACCCACCAACCCTATTTTGCTGCATTCCACACGTTCGATCGCATGCACGGCAACCCTAATTTAAACTTTATTTTCCCTCTTTCTCAACTCAACTAATAACTGACTCTACTCTAGTAGCATTATCACTCCCCATACTCTGTGCACTATGATATTCCTCTCTTAGATAAACTCCTGTCTTCCACACCCCTGCCAAGTTGGTGTAATCCCTCCCCAGCAGCACTAGCAAGTTACGCCACAAGGCAATTTGTCCCAGCTCTACATGGTGAAGGAGCTTTGAGCAGTTAGCAGAGCCACAAGTCACATTTCACCATTTCACTTAATATATTGTTTTAAAATCTCCTGGATTGCCTTAAATAGCCACCGGGAAATTAATAACATTTCCAGTAAATTCCCAGCAGTAATCGGGAGGACTGGCAACCCCAGTTGTGTTAAACACTGAAATCAGTCAACACTCACAGTCACAACTTTACGTTGGAGGGAAAACTATTGATAAAATGCAGTGGCAGGGGAGTCTAGTGCTAATGTTTCTGTGAACAGTGATCGAAAGACCTGGACTAATACCCCAGCGAAAAATTCAATTCCCACCAAAGCAACTAGTAACATTTAAAACTAACTTAATTAGTAAATTTGAACTAAAATGTTAGCCTTAGTAATAGTGGCCATCAAACTGTCAGAGTGTTCTAGAAGCACTAATGCTCGGGAAGCTTCTGATCTTTATCTGCTCCAGTCACACCAACTGTCCTCTGAAGTGACTCGGCCAACCACTTGGTTCTACTAAAATGCCGAAGCAAAGTCAAAAACAAACAAAAAGAAAAGTGGACCACTTGACATCGGCCTAGGCACAAGAAATGACAAAAGCACAAACTTAAATAATCTTACAAAGTCCTTCCTAACATCTGGATTTATGTCAAAATTGGAAGAACTATCCCACAATCTAGTCAAGCAACAGCATGACAGTCAGTAATACTCATTGAAGCTTACCTTACAGGGAAGGTCTCAGACCCTTCCCTCATCTTCTCTGGATATGTCCTGACCCATCAGCAGAACAAATGGACCAGAGACAAGGAGCAGTGGTACAGAGTCAGCAGGAAGCAGCCATCTTAGTCTCAATATTAACTCCGCATCCCACAAGTTCTCGTAGCTGCAGGTCAAATATGACCAAGGAAACCTCCTGCTAATTACCACCTACTTACCTTAGCTGATGAATCAGTAATTATCCACATTGAACAGCAACTACAAGAATTATTTCAGAGAGTAGGACCACAGAGGTAGATGGACACGGTGGGATCCGGGAATTCAATGTCCATTGCTCAGCAGCACCACTACTGAACTGAAGGGTGCACCCGACAGCCCGTGCCTGTGGCAGTGACAAGGTAACTAACAAGAGGGAAACTTCTATTTGACCTTACCCTCATGAAGTTCTCTGGTGCCAACAAATTTCAGTCCTTCCACAGCAAGGTCTAGTATACAGTTCTTAAGTACTGCACTGGGATATTGCCCACAACAATCGTTGTATCAAGTTGCTAAACAATGGCATCCACAATGTTAAGGTACTTGAGAGAAGGTCAAGTAGGATCATCTTTGGCTGATGATGCTTGCAAACATTTCACCTTTATCTCTTGTATGTAGGTGCAGGGCTCAATTATGGTTGAGGTTGAGTAGTTTGCTTTAATCTCTTAGTTGTGGGACTACTCTGAACATGAAAAACCTGCCATTTTTGTTAATTAGCATGAAGAGAGCCCTATGTGGTGTAGCAACTTAACTAAATTCATACCACGTTTCACACAAATTAAATTGAGCAAAAACTGGGAGACCATTTCTTGACAAACCTCTTTAACTTGAAGTAAAGAGACACAGGGTGTTTTTAAACAGTCCACTTAACTTCAACATTCACCACAGAACAAGTAGATGTTAAAGAGCTCTTAAATGTGAAACACCGCAGCATGCATCACTAAGACACGTTCACATCCAAACCAAAATATCCACAAGATTAAAGATATTTAACTATTATGCTTTTCACAAAATTAGTATATCATAAAATTAGAACCAAACATCATTCTGTACTCTATTAACTAAATTATCACAAATTAGTGCTTAACATGAAATTGAAATTAAGTCACATCAAACTGTAATACACAGCCACACACCTGAGCTAGAGCTCCCAGGTGCACACAGTCTTCTCACAGTTCTCAAATGCTTCCTGTCATTACCCTTCCTCACTTATATTGTTACCAATACAAAATTTCCTACACTATAAATGCTGTAGTGTATGAAACCTGGGACAAATTCACCTCTAAGTATACTTTTAAGAAACAAGTCTAAATCTGTTCTTTCACTGCCAGGACCTTACTTATTTACCAGGAGTGGCTACACCTTTAACTTTAGTCAGCAGATCATATCCTCTTCATTCCCATAATGTAAAATAGATTGGGATAAGATCAATACAAGGTAAATTCAAAATGTAAAGTTTTGAATACTCCTGCGATCATCTGTTAGAACAAAACAAAACTGAATCCTTTCAAACAGACTTAGAACACATACAAAAGAAAAAAACTTAAACATTCTTGGCGCACCATATATTAACGGTAACCTCAAAGGTTAGAGGTTAAAAGACAGATCAGTAACACTCCCAAGTTTTCTCTCTACTCACTCTCTCTCTCTCTCTCTCTCTCTCTCACACACACACACACACACACACAGAGAGAAAATGTATACTATATGCAGCATCTAGCTACCTCACTCATCAGACAGAACTATTTCAAGATTGCTTCATCCCAGAAGGCCAATTGCCTTCTGAATGGCTGGTCTTTAGTCCCAGTGCTGAGCAAAGAGAATACTTTCTGAATCCAGGCTACCAAAAACAGTTACTGCATTCCTCTCCTAGATCTTATAGAAAATTGGTTATCAGTAAAGACAGTTGTGGCTGACATGTTTCTGCACACAATTGTTTGCAGCCTGTTTCTTATTTCAAAAGTTTCCTACCTTGAATTCTGCAGAAATCTTACAAAAAAAATCTCTTGTATTGTTTATCTTTTAATTGCTTAATTTATGAAATTGAACAAATTACTTCTGTGAAAACAGAACATATCGAACATACCTTAAAGAATTCTTCAAGCTGTTTACTATTGTACAAGGCTGGGATATTAGCAGAGAACTGCAGGAGATCTTCAGCACACTGTCTTCTTTCTTCGATCACAGTCTCATCGAAACGACCTGCAACCAAATACAAAGTTACTTTTTTTTCTAATTTTTATTTTGCAAATTTGATAGACTGGTTTCTATTTATGAAATAAATTTCCAATTGATTTCTCAAAGTCAGTACACACTTGACAAAACTTATCCTCAAGTGCAAACCCAAGTGAAATGATTCAAATTCATCCAATTTGCTGCAGTCACAGGCCTTGCTGCGTTTTGATAAAAATAGGAAGAGCCGCAAAAACTCAGCAGGTCCGGCAGAACCGAAGAGTCATCAGACTCTGATTCTCTGTCCACAAAGGCTGTCAGACCTGCGGAGTTTGTCCAGCAATTGGATTTTATTTTAAAATCACCAGTATCTGAATTATTTCACCTTTATCTTGCTGTGCCATAGTCCAGTCACACAAACATAAAACGGCAATGATTGAATTTAACCAAACAGCATATCATCCATGAAATACAGGCCTCCATGTTGGCTTGAACAACACTGCCCATCCACATGACTGAAAGTGAAAGTTACCATAGTCACAGGAGGACCATGGGTTGCTCTCCCATTACAGAGACGCAGCTGATGGGGATTTTAACCCAAAGGTCACCCCTCCTCGAGGTTAAGAAGGCAAAACCTTGTTGGTGACCTTAGCTAGTACACAAATTGAATGTTGTTGACATTACTCTCCATCACAATCCAGCCTCCCAGGCAACTGATCTAGCTGAACCTTAATGACATACCAACTAGTAATAATTCTAGTACTGCACGGGGCTGCAAGTGTGGATAACATACAACAAATCACAGTATAGGTTACATGTCCCTAATCTAGCAGTCTTGGAACTGGGCCTTTGCCAGATCAGAGAATTTGTCACAGAAACAGGAGTTGCTGAAAAAAATTCAGTAGGTCTGGCAGCATCTACGAAGAAAAAAAAATCAGCGTTAATGTTTTGGGTCCGGTGACCCTTTCCCAGTTCTGACGAAGGGTCACTGGACCCCGAAGTGTTAACTCTGATTTTCTCTTCACAGGTGCTGTCAGACCTGATGAGCTTTTCCAGCAACTTCTGTTTTCGCTCCTGATTTACAGCATCCGCAGTTCTTTCGGTTTTTTAGAGAATTTGCCAGGCCACAGGATGTCATTTGTCATGGACAGCTCAGTAATTTTTAAACCATTCAATTCTCTATTCCCTCTCCTTTTCTGCTATCCTGAAGGAGATGATGCATACAAAGGCATTTTCCTGGCTTCAAAAGCAACTGGTGCATGTATTCAAATCCGTACTGACGTTTAAGGGATTGTTAGATACTATTAATCCAAGGTTGAATCAGTAGTTAAATGCCAGAGAAACTTCCTTGCTGCACTGTAAACTGCATCTTCTTCAGAAAACCAAGGTACTATGCGTACCAGACCACAAAGAGCCAGATTACGGAAGTACAACTGTAGTACTTTTACATGATTATTATATCAGTTTTTTTCTAATTGTACAATGTATTGCATTTTTTCTTCATACAAATGACTATTTTTGAGATATATAAGCAGGTAGCCAATTAAATTGCGCCTCTCATCAGAGCTCTACAAAAATGTTAAATGCGTTTCTTCGTGAAGGGGTAAATGGGAGAATTTTGAAATTAATCTTCCCAGGAGTGCATACAATGCCCTTTCTGGTTATTGAAGTGAGAAAATGGAATTTTGGTTTTGCATCTTATATCATCCAGAGCATAGCTCCCCCCCACACCCCCAGAGACCAATGTGGAACCTCCTAACAGTTTTCTGAAGGCAGATATGTTGGATCCCAGGTCGGCTTCAAGAAAAGGCACTGTCAATAAATGAACAGAAAATAGAAAGACTGTAATATATAGACAAAAATTTCACTAGAATTACTGTGCAATTCTTAACTGCAATTACAAACAGAGTAAACACAGGTCCTGCTGCAATGATTTTCCAAGTGTATTCCAGGGTCTGATGTACAAATCATTTAGAACATTAATAAAGAAATTTGTAAGTCCTTTAAAAAATGTCTGCACCATTTTAAAACTTAAGTTATTCACAGTTGCATTTATGCATCCGTAACGGTTTATCCTCAAGGCTGAGCTGGGCAGAGTTTTACTCCATCAGGGAATCAGGGATATAGTGACCTAGTGAGAAAGTGATGTCAAGGCAGAAGATCAGTCCAAACCCAATGAAGAGCAAAGTAGGTCATGGCACCGTATGGTCTACTTGCACTTAGAGCCTCGGAGTAACATGGTCATATCTAATTTATTTCACTCACATATCCAGTACATGGTCACAGCATTAATACTACTTTTGTGGTCTTGCACTTCAATCTTGGATCTAATTCAACAAACTTTCTTTCTAAAAGTTTATGTGCTACTTTGCTCCCAATCAAAGGGGATCCTTCCTAAACTAATACAATTTGTTGGCATCCTCCATTTTCTAGAAAGTTATTCGACGATTTCCAAACATGTAAGATGGAAATAAAAAGGAGCTGGTCTGGAGTGTACAGTCATGCCAGAAAACAACGTTTTAGTTTAACTTTGATACATTTCCATTGCAGATCCAGAAGGTTTTGCCAACTAGTTGGGTTCGTTTTTGTTACAATGCCCTTCCAGGGGATGTTCAACTGGATTAAAAAGTTTGGTTTAAAAAGAGGAGAAAAATGGCTGCTTCCCCAACAGGCAAACCAGAATGTCCTGCCTCCTGCATCCCCAGGCTTGGGACAATCAGGATCAATGGGGCGGCTGCTGAAAGACAGTCCCTTGCACGTCCTTAGAACCCACTGGGACCACCCCTTCTTACAACCCCTGCCCTGCAATCCACACACTCCTTTAATAAAAAGGGGACTAATGTACTCGCCAGAGCTGCCCATCATGGCTGACAGCCTGGACATTCAGCAATGCTCTTCTGGCAGCCCCCAGTTGGTGCCAACATCTTAATGGCTTCTCATAATTAACATGTTCTTTCTACAAAGCCGAATCTCAAGGCAAAAAGCTGAATGTCTAAGCTTGAACAGGCACGGCACAAATTACAGAATGCCCCCAACCAGAAAAAGGAGGCATTGTTTGAAAGCTTAAATCCTGTTTGTACCAGCAGCAGACTTTTCTCCTAAAAAGCATTTAAAAGCTACAGCCAATTATGACCTGCTAAATGCAGATAATGCATGACAGACTGCTAGGGACATGAAATCCAAAAAAAGCTATGCTGCCAATGTCAGATGAAGTCAATGCTGTAAAAATCAATACGGAAATAAGCTATTGGGGTAGGTTCTGGAATCAAATTACAATTTCAATGACGCCATACCACTCCTTTCATCAGATGCGGACTGCATTTGGTTTACAAATGCTCTAGTTTAAAAAAAAGTGTGAGAATTAGTCAGAACTGATTCTGTGCTATTCACAACAAAGCCCTTAAAATTGTTGGGTTGCTACATTTCACCAAAATACCACTATACGCAGACTTCAAAACTGGTCACAAATAGCTTTTGCTATGTATTGACATTATCCTTAATGCTATAGCTTGTATTCCAAGGCACATCATCTATGGAGCTTTATAAAAACAAATACATACATTGTAATGTACAAGTCAAGCTGACATAGAAGACAATATTGAAATTGGCTTATATACCTGGTATACCCAAGGTATATAAGCCAATTTCAATATTGACAATCCTTTATTTGCATTAGTAATTAGCTTCAATTAGCCTCACCCTGTAAATGCATGTTTGACTTTAGAACTGATGCAATGGATCAAACAGGTGACTTGGGCCCATTGTGAAGATGTGCAGAAGTTTAAGGCACATCCAGGTTTTGCAATCAGATCAAAATAACAGACACCCAAACCTACATCAGGAGTTCACTTCTGTATTTAATGGAATACTCGACTTCCAATTTTGGGGAGGAAGTTTCAAGGCTTAATTTGATTTGATTTATTATTACCACATGTACCAAGATACAGTGAAAAGTATTGTTTTGCGTGCTATCCAGGCAATACATACCTTACGTAAGTACATCAGGGTTACAGAACAGAATATAGTGTAACAGTGTATAGAGTTTGATTGACTTATACACCAACACCTCCAGTATCAAAGGGTTATATTGTGGCACCTTTAAAGACTGACTAAATTATACTGAGATTTGATGTATTGTAGGATGCTGGTTAATGTAACTCAGGCATACCAACTAGATGGTCATAGTGGGGAAACAACAGATTGAACTCCGCACTGCAGCCTTCGAATACTGTTCTTTCAATGTACTGATACAATGTATAATACTCCACAAACTAACAAAAGGTTGAATCTGCAAGCAATGGAAATATATCCTTTGAGTGGTAAACATTAAATGTAGACATTACAAAAGAGAAAATATTATGTGAAAACTCTAGTGCACATCTTTAAAGTGTTATTTGCAACCATTTTTACCTACAAGACTTCATCTTGACTTAAATTTTTCCCCCAAATTAAGAATTCAAACAATTAGCAGCTATTTAAAAATCTTGAATTAAACTAAGATGAAAGTAAAAGAAATAAGTTGAAGTGCTCAAGTGGTACACCTTACACAATCCTCTAAGCACAAAAAGGTCTTTATTTTAAAATAAATACATCAGTATCTTAGAGCCCAAGCGACTCGTTTATTCTCAGTTTATTTTCGACCATTATCGTCTCAATGAGCTGACAAATTAAATTTTGAGATCAAGCAAATAGATATTGATTTTTGTATGATAAAGATCAGTATTCATTACAAGGAAGCTGATGGCAGGAGTAAATGAAACACTAACAATGACCTTGAATAAAGCAGTTTGTGCCATTTTGTTATAGGCCAAAACATTTGTCATAATTTTCACAAACCAGACTAGTTAACAAGAAAGAGAACAGATAGCAAGGAAGCTTGAGGTAAAGAAGGAATGAGGTAAACACACAAAAAAACCAGCTGAAACATAAAGGAATAGCGGAAATACGTTAGTGATAAAGATTCCATAAAAAGTCATTAAAAGAGAATAGCACTGACCATAAATTAACGTAGTTCAAATAAAACATTTAAAGAGTTGGGTTAATGCAGAAGAAAGTTAATCACAAGAAATTAATGTTCAGTTCACTTACAGCTTCTCTCAGATTTTTTTTTTTTATCATGTATTATCAGGATACGGGTGTCACAAATAAACTGGACATTTATGACCCGTCATTCTGAGTGACCTGGCCAGTAATTACACTGAAGTACTTTTATTATGTCTCAGGAACAAATTAATTAATTCAGGAAAGCTGAAATAAATAAAAAGTATGAGTGATCATATACTGGAATTCGGGGGGCATGTCTAGTCTTGACTGAGCAATTACAGTGAGAAACAGAGTCTAATGCTCTTTGGCAGACTGTCTTCAAAGAATTCTTAAGCAATGACAAGCTCAGAATCATAATTTCAACAGAACCTCCCAGTTGATCTTGTTAGCCTGAAAAAAAGGATATAGCACTGTGATCAAGTTTTGAGAATTACTGGTACAATTTTAAGTTAAGTACAAATAAGCAAAGAAGCCCATCTGCCACATGAGTAGCAGCAACATAGCAATGCCTCATGCAGATACTTCATGGGCAGCAAGGATCTTGCAGCTGCTCCTTGGATTGCAGGCTTAAAGATTTATTATATATTTTTTTAAAAAGGCAGTTACAGTCATTATATTTTACTAATAAGATTTTTTTTATCCATTTTGTTTCATTAATATAAAACAAATCACGATTTTGTTTAAAACTCACTTATTTAAACGAGTTTTTAAGTGTCTACAGTGAATAGCTGAGGTTTGTTTTTTATTCTAAATTCAGAAGTCCAATACGACAGTATGTTCTCTAGAGGCAACAAGGTGCAGAGCTGGATGAACACAGCAGGCCAAGCAGCATCACAGGAGCAGAAAGGCTGACGTTTCGGGCCGAGACCCTTCATTTCTGATGAAGGGTCTAGGCCCG
>NC_063340.1:51660378-51671080 GCF_021869965.1 Rhincodon typus | reverse complement strand
TTTCTGATTGAGTAGCCCTATGGTCTGGTAGGATTATGGTGACTTTACCTTATTTTGACACCAAATGTCAACAAAGATGTACTGGCCTTGGAAGGGGCAAAGCTCCAATTTGCTGAAAACAATGGCTTATAAGATTACATTGTGAGTGACTGGTTCATGGCCTTGCTTCATATTCCCAGTTTAGACAGTTGATGGACGATCAAGGGTATATTAAAAATTCAAATAGGGCAAATACAAACACACTGTTTCCTCTGGTGAGGGTGTCCACATAAAGTTAGAGCTGGCCATTCAGAAAATGAAGCGCTGGTTCACACAATGTGTTGGAGAAATATGGAGGAATCATCTTTGACAAAAAGGCTGCAGATACTTGATAATTTGCAATTTTTATGGCTGTAGATTTGTTATTAATGTGTCAAAATGGACAAAAGGATATTGGAACTGAGATACAAATAAGGCAAGGAATTAAATGCTCCAGGGCTGAAAGGTTCATTCCTGTTTCTATAAGCAGAATCTTCCCAGCCTCGAACAACACAGGCAGTGGCAAGTTATTTGGGAAAATATGGCAAGATTAGAAAAATCAAGATTCTTGACAGCAAGAAAAAAGTCTGATTTTCTACCCAAGGTTTTAACAGTAAGATAAGAATTTTGCTAGTGAACAGCGAGAAGCCTATTTGGATGCAATGTTTCATTATTACATAATCTTCTGTCATTTCTATGCAGTTTGCTATTTTACCAGGTAGTGGGGAGAAATATATGGTGACAGTTCCTGACCTGAAAGTCTGAACTGGTGGCTCTAGCTTGCTGCTTGCTGCTCCAGGCTTCCATTTTGACCAGCATTTCCCAACATTTCAGGGCATGCACCACAGGTAACAGTCATGTTGGCATGAGACAAGCACCAGCCTCAACAATTCATGACACATCTCCAGTTCACTCAGAATGCAGTTCACCACTTTAACAGTGTAATTCGGAATGCATCAATACCTTTCATTGCAATGCCACTGCCAGAGCACTGTGTGTGTGGGCCGACACTCATTTAATGCATGAGAGTATGGTGCACCTCTGACCAGGTAGCTTACCTTTTGTGCATTTTGTCTTAGTCAGAACTTATATGGTCACAGTACTCTCCCTTGCCTTCTAGCTCAGACACAAAGCCAGGCAGTTTGTCGTTGTTGCCAGCAGTGAGCAGTGAGCAGTGAAAGGAAGCAAGGTCCCTCCAACCTCCTCCACCATTCAATAAGATCATGGCTGATCTTTCATACTGCAAGTTCCAAGAATCCACCTCTCTTAAAAATATTCAGTGACCCAGCCTCTGATTTCTTCTAAGGCATAGAGTTTAAAGTCGCTAAACCATTTGAGTGAAAAGGTTTCTCCTCATCTGTATCCTAAAACTGTCCTCAAATTTTAAAACAGTACCTATGGACTCACCCACAAGAGAAAACATCCTTTCCACATCCACCTTGTCAAATCTATTCAGGATCTTATACAATTCGATCAAGTTACTCCTCACTCCTCTAAACTCCAATAGAAATGACCCTAGCACAGTTACAACATTTAAAAGACACTCAAATAAGTACATGAACAGGCAAGGTTTGAAGGGATATAGGCCAGGAGCAGGCAGGTGGAACGAGCTTAGTTTGGGATTATATTCAGCATGAACTGGTTGAACCAAAGGGTCTGCCTCCATGCTGTATGACTCTATGTCAAATATCCACGGACAGACCTTCCTTATTGGAATGCTCCATGTCCCACTGTACCGATGACTATGCTAAACTGTTATTTGTGAGTGAAGTGAACACTAACTGCTCACATTAATAAGGAACTGTACTGTTTATAATATTTCCCATTTAGGTTCATTGTGCAGATAAATGGAACTTCTGCACAAAAGGGTAGTTCCTGAATTGCCATTCCTGATGAGCAGCACTGGGAGGTTGCTGTTTTTGAACACTGTTTACCACGTGGCCACGTAAAACCAATCTCATCTATAATGCAAAGTCCACAAAGTGAGTAAAGGTTTTGTATGAATCACAGCATGATCTTGTGTGCGAAACAATCTGGGATTATGTGTTTTAGTTGAACAATAGGAACTTCAATTGATGCCAAATAGTAGATAGGATTTCTATTAAGTCTCAGATTACTTTGAAAGATGAATGTCAGCCACATTAGACTGTTCCTAACAGATTAAAGTCTCACACATGTTTATTACGGTAGCTTAAGTATAATAAATACTGAACCCAATCAGATGTGGAATTCCGGAGCCAGTTAACAGGACTAAGGAGACTAAAATTTGTCATGTTTTATTTTTGCCAGCTTCATTGCAGAATTGGGATAAAATAACCCGTCCTTGAAAAATTTGATTAGACTCAAATTCCTCACCAACAGTGTTGAGGTTAAACTTCAGGTGTGTGTGAAAGATGAGGTTGGAGGTGATGGAAGGGTGGATGCAGGAGAGAACTAATGGAAAACTTGGCAATTTGGAGTCCCTACTCTGCAGGTCTTTCATTGGAACCAGCTGTATGACCATGGAAACACCTCACTGACAAGTGCTAAAGTGTGGCATACCTTGGGGAATGACTCCCAAAGATCCAAGTCTTCATCTTTACCCCTGCATGTTTTAAAGGATACTTTCTCCCCCATAAGTCAGGGGACAGGAAGGATCAAGGACAGCCTTCTCATCCAAAACGCCAGGTGGAGACTTTAAGGCCTACTCAATAACCTCATCCTGCCTTAGCTGGTATTCTACAGCTGTTGGAGGTCAGACCATGTGGGCATCTCACCAGGTAGTCCCTGTCAAATATACTTACAGCCTGCTGGAAGGAGACCCTCCCACTTGGGCAGTCTGTCAATAACAAGGGCCAAATGTGGCTGAACTGACACCCCACCCACCCCTTTACTTCTTACTGGGACTTCCCTGACTAGTACAGGCCATGCTGCATCACCTACCTTTTCTCCAGGTCTTCAGAAATGATCTGCCGTCTTGGCTAACAGCAGTACTGGCATCTGTTACCGATCCCAGTAGCACTGCCAGTATTGGAGAACTTCCAACAGCGTTTAAAGGCAGAGAATTCCTCCTGATGATATGAAGGGTTTCAGCAGCAGATGAGCTAAAGCAGTTTGTTTTTAGCAAATCAGAGCAAATCAATGCACATAGGAAGAGGAAGTTTCATGAATACATTTAAATATCTAAAGAAGAACTCCATGAAGACTAAAAATATCTGAATGAAGTGGGGTTCAACAACAAATGCTGACGTAGCCAGAGAAGTCCATAGCCCATGTATGAATAAGAAAAGAAAATAGGACATTGAAGCAATAATATAAAAACAAAATATTTTGGATGCTGGAGTTCTGAAATAAAAGCCAGAAGTGAAGGAGGAAGATCTGGTCTCAGCAGATCAGGCAGCATCATGGAGAAAGAAATAAATGTAATGCTTCAATTCCAATATGATTTCTTCTTTAGACCATTGAAGTGCTTTGAATCATGAATTCCTTTTTAGTACGTTTTCAATTTGTGCTGTATGCCAGCATTCTGTGAAAATAATAACATTTAAGGAACAGAGTTCTAAGTGTTTGCTATTCCTGACTATGTTTGACTGTTCATACCATTAGTTGTAATAAACTAGTTAATTCTTTGTTGTCAAGATAAACCTGACTGAATTGTTTCTAATGCTAATCCAGATTTGGTCTAAATGCTACATAATTGGGTATATCACCACTCAGATTAAATTTAAAATTTGTTATCGTAAGCGGAGGAGTGGGAGTGGAAAGGAAGTAACTACGGGAAATTGATGCACTGATAATAATTTTCCAGGAATCCGCGGATTTTGGGGAAGTCCCAGGGGATTGGAAAACTGCTAATTTAACATCTTTATTTAAAGACAAACAGCAGGTAACTACGGGCCATTGGGTTAATGTTTGTTTTTTGAGAAAATGTTAGAGTCTATTATAATGGATGTAATAGCTTAGCATTTCAAAGTACATAATACGATCAAGCAGAGTCAGCAATGCTTCATAGTGGGGAAATCATGCCTGACAAATTTAATAGAATTTTTAGAGGAGGTAACAAGCAGAGTAGATAAAGGGAAGCAGTAGATGTATTATATTTTAATTTTTAGAAGCATTTGATGAGGTACCACACATAAGCAAAATAACAAGAGCTAATTTTATTGGAGGTAGTATGTTAGCATGGATAGAGGATTGGCTAACTAATAGAAGACAGAGTTGGGATAAAGGGGGCATGTTTAAAATCACAACCTGTAACTAGTGGAGTGCCACAGTGATCAGTGCTGGAGCCACAATTATTTGCAATATATATTAAGGATTTTGATGAGGAAAGTGAATGTACTATAGTCAGATTTACAGATAACACAAAAGTAGGTGGAAAGGTAAATGGTGAGAATGACGCAAAGAGACTGCAGAGGGATATAGATAGGTTAAAGTGAGTGGGCAAAAACTTGGCAGATAGAATATAATGTGGGAAAATGTGAAGTTAGGTCTTTTGGGAGGAAGAATGGAGGAGCTAAGTATTATTTAAATGGAAAAAGACTGCAGAAAGCTACTGAACTGAGGGATTTGGAGTCTACCAGGTAATGGGGAAGGTAAATGGAATGCTGGCCTATATTTCAAAGGAAATGGATTATAAAAGTAGGGAGGTTTTGATATAACTATAGAAGTCACTACTGAGACTGCAGCTGGAATACTGTGAATAGTTTTGAGCCCTTTATCTAAGGAAAGCTAGACTGACATTGTAGGCAGTCCAAAGGAGGTTCATTAGGCTGGTAACAAAGTATGGAGCTGGAGGAATACAACAGGCCAGGCAGCATCAGAGGAACAGGAAAGCTGACATTTTGGGTTACAACCCTTCTTCAGAAATGGGGAGGGGGAGGGAAGGTCAGAAATAAATAGAGAGAGGAGGGGTGGGGCTGGGGAAGGTAGGTGGGCCCCGATGGCCTAAACGTGGATTTTACCAGTTTCAAAATCTCCCCACCCCCAGCCTCATCCCATGTCCAACCCTCCCTCTCATCCCCGCCTCCTTGACCTGACACAACCTGTCCATCTTCTCTCCCACCTATCTGTCCCTCCCACCTCACTGACCAATCCTGACCACTGCCTACATGCAATCCCCTATCACCATTGCACCTACCTTCCCCAGGCCCACCCCTGCTCTCCCTATTTATTTCTGAGCTCCCCTCCCCTCCCCCATTTCTGAAGAAGGGTCCAGACCTAAAACGTCAACTTTCCTACTCCTCTGATGCTGCCTGGCCTGCTGTGTTCCTCAAGCTCCACACTGTGTTATCTCTGACTCCAGCATCTGCAGTCCTTGCTATCTAATTAGGCTGATACCGGTCTAGACAGATTGTTTTATGAAAATAGGTTGAGTAGGTTTGGCCTGTACCCATTGGAATTTGGATGATTTTAAGGCAACCTTACTGGAACATATGAGATTCTTACACATTTTTAATCCACAAGGGAATCAAGCATTATGGGGAAAGGCAGGAAAGTAGAGTTGAAGAACAGACTTGATGGGCTGAATGGCCTACTTCTGATTGTATGTTTTATGGTCTTAAAGCCTTAACCTCAGTTGTAACAATAGCTAAAACAGTCAAATAGTAGTAAGGAATTCTATTTACACTGCTCTGTCCAGACTGCTCCTCAATTACTGGATCCAGCTTGATATTGCAATTAAGCACTGGCAGCAGGACAAAGTAGATTTATCCCTTGTATTTAAGGTATCAGATTTGAGAAATGCATAGAGACATTTCAGTTTTACAGTCTTGGAAATGAGACATCTAAGCTGATCCTTTTGGATTATGTAAAATAATGAATGTAATACAAAGTTAAATCATCATTGGTGGCACAGAATTTGAGTGTTGCTGAAAAATAAACATCATTGGAAACTTTTCATCTTGAACTCATCAGGCTAATTTGCAAGGATACTGATTTATTAATATTTCTGAATATATTAATGAGTGCATTAATAATGTATTGATATTTGCATCTAATACGCACAAGCATACTACACTGTAAGGCTGACTGACAATCCTCCATTGATTGCCAGTGAAATCATTTACACTCTCAGGATTATCCAGCAAATGTTGTCCAGTTGCAGTATGATATTTAGTGCTGGACACTGTTGTGGGTTTAGCAAGCACATGTTGTTTTGAGTATGATCAGTATATTATTTGTTGTGAACAGCCAAAAGCATACGCTGTTTGATATGATTTGCCAGTCCTCAGGATATACAGTCTACGTACCTGGCATCATACTGGCACTGAAATGTACATACCACATTTCAGATTTGTATGATAGATAGAGTGTCTTTTTGACTTGGTGGCAGCAAGTTGGTAGCAAACACCACTTGTGTTGCTACTGCCCAGTTGCAATGTGAAACACCTGTTGCTCCAAAACACTTGAGACACCTTACTTTCCAGGGTACTCTGAGGAAGACTGTCCAATTCAACAAAATAGGTAACAGACATTTGCTGGTTCATTTCTCATGATTGATCAATCAGGGTCAACGTGTCTGGTTTAAAATGTTATTGGTATTGTTGTGAACTGTCCTGTTGAATGCAAAGGTGAAAAGCTTTGACAAAATGCCTCTCTTGTTTTTAGCAATATTCAAAAATATAAATCTGAAATATGACATCAAATTATGAGAATTTAACAAAGAAACGTACTTGCAGTCTAGTAAAAGATAAAGTTTTAGGTCACATATTGAGGGAATTCTTCACATAAAGAACGCTATCCATAGGGTAGTGTCCAGTCAGGGTAGTGGAGGCAAAAATCCTGAAATCTTTTAAGAAATAATTGCATGTTGAAGTAGGAGGATTTTACAATCTTTCTGACTGGAATAGTCTGGATGGGTTGAATCAACTGCAGGTACCTTGTGATCGTCTAATTTTTACTCTCTGTGTATTTATCTTAACGCAGTGACATCGATCCCCAAAGTGGATGTCTTCTGCAATCAGAAGACAAATATAATCTTTGCTCCCATTGAAGATTTTTCAATGATTTCTTCACTTTGCTGCCAGACTACAATATTTCTGTACGTCTGTAGTATTGATACGCTACTTCAATAAACATCACCTAAAGAATACTTCTTTGCTTATGTGAAATTACAAGTCAAAAAATCTTGAGCCCTCCCACTTCGGTGAAAACTATGCTAGATATCAAACAAAATTAAATTACAAAGTGATAGGCTCAGGGTTGGTATCACCATGCTCTTGAGTCTTGCCTTCTTTATACTAATTGCCTTGCTACGCACAATAAATATGTGCCAAGGCAATGTGAAAGTATTCGCTGCAACCAGCACTCCAGCATTTCTTTCTTGACATTGTTGGTCTGTAAGAGCAAATTACCACATTGCTGATAACACTGAGCAAGACTACACTCCAGGTCCTTCTCACCAACAATTACCACCACCAACATTCTGGAAGATGCAACTTATGAATTTGTCTGGCCATTGCCAAGTGAGTTGTAATGTGAAGAGGAGCAGAAATTTGCTGGTTATGTGAAACATAGCAGCCATCAGTGATCCCCTATATTTTCTCAAAAGTGTCAGTGTGGTCAAATTAAGCAGCATGTTACTCTCCTGCTGCTGTTCAAAAGGAAAAGAATTGAAAGAGTTTGCCATTGATGATACTCAATGCATCAATTCACTGTACAATGTATGTGTGGGCAACAAATTATCTGGCATAAAATAGTGCTACCTGGAACAATGAAATGGAGGGACAGGATTTGAAGGTACTGCAGTCTTTAACAAACCAGAAAGTGCTGGAGGAACTCAGCAGATCTGGCAACATTTATAGAGAGAATAACTGTTAAAGTATCATCTAGAATTAGAGTCACTGGACTCAAAACAATAACTCTGAATTTCTCTCTACAGATGCTGCAAGACCTGCTGAGTTTCTCCTGCATTATCTGCTTTTGTTTCAGATTTCCAGCATTTGCGGTCCCTTGTTTTAATTCTGCTGTCTTTAAGTCAGTTTCAAGTGCTCTTGCAGCAAATGACAAATCTCAAAGTACAACTTCTCTGTTGATGCAATACCTAAGGAGGTATTTGTCATTGTTTATTGGTAGGTAGGTGTATCAACATGGCCAGGCACATTTTACCTCATTATTGCACAATGGTGAGAGCAATTCACATTCCTACTCAAGTCATCATCACACCTTTATTTATTGTGTTCCATTCAATCATTAAACTCATTGTTTCATAAGGCTGAGGGGTGAACTTATAGAGGTTTATAAAATAATGAGAGGCATGGATAGAGTGAATAGCCAAGGCCTTTTTCCCAGGGTAGGGGAGTTCAAAACTAGAGGCCATAGGTTTAAAGTGAGAGGGGAATGATTTAAAAGGGACCCGAGGGGCAACATTTTCATGCAGAGGGTAGTGTGTGTCTCGAATGAACTGCCAGAGGAGGTGGGTACAATTCCAACATTTAAAAGGCAGCTGGATGCGTATATGAACAAGAAGGGTTTAGAGGCATCTTGGCCAAATGCTGGCAAATGGAACTAGATCAGTTTAGAATATCTAGTCAGCGTGGATGAGTTGGACCGAAGGGTCTGTTTTCATGCTGTATAACTTTATGACTGATTCTATCTTTAACTTAACCTTCAATTGCTGCCCACTTAAACACTCCCCTTTGCATTTAATTACCTTGTGACACTCTCAACCCTTGTGAAAATTGATCTTTGAAGGATTCCTTTTCCTTTTTTATTTCATTCTGCCTATTCTTATGAAACCCTGTAAATGAGTCATAGTCATTGTCATAGAGATATACAGTGTGGAAGTACTCGGTCCAACTTGTCCGTGCCTATCAGATAGCCTATATAAATCTAGTTCCATTTGCCAGCATTTGACCTATCCCTCTAAATCCTTCCTATTCATACACCCATCCAGATGCCTTTTAAATGTTGTAATTGTACCAGCCTCCACCACATCTGATAGTTCATTTCATACACACACCACCCAGTGAATTAAGGTTATTTAATATGGGATGTTGGATAATAATCAACCCCTGAGAGGTTATTCTAAAATTACATTCCCTCAATAAAAATAATACTGCAAAGCTGATCCAAATATTGCATGCATAAAAAACACAACACCTAATCTCTCTCATGATTGGCTTAATTGTGCATGATTCTAATTAAATCGCAACCTAGCTATGTGGTTTTCTGCCATACATTCAAAATTAGCTTTCCCTTTTAGAAAAGTGTACTCCTGTGATAAGGGTGCTTGTGATCCCTACCTCTGAGCCAGGAGGCCTGCATTCAAGTCCCATCTGCTCCAGACATATGTAATAACATCCCTTAACAACTTGATTAGAAAATATCTAGCATTCATTTTGAGAGGGCTACAATACAAGAGCAGGGATGTGCTTCTGAGGCTGTATAAGGCTCTGGTCAGACCACATTTAGAATGTTGTGAGCACTTTTGGGCTCCATATCTAAGGAAGGATGTACTGGACTTGGAGGATTTCCAGAAGAGGTTCACAAAAATGATCCTGGGAATGAAGGGCTTATCATATGAGGAGTAGTTGAGGACTCTGGGTCTGTACTTATTGGATTTCAGAAGGATGAGGGGTAGATCTCATTGAAACTTACAGAATATTGAAAGGCCTGGTTAGAGTGGCTGTGGAGAAGATTTTTCCATTATTAGGAGAGACTAGAAGCGAGGCTACAACCTCAGAGTGAAGGGATGACCCGTTAGAACGAAGATGAGGATGAAATTCCTCAGCTTGAGCGTGGTTAATCTGTGGAACTCTTTTGCCACAAAAGGGAGTTGAGGACAAGTCATTGAACGTATTTAAGACAGAGATAAATAGGTTCTTGATTAGTAAGGGGGTCAAGGGTTTCAAGGAGAAGGCAGGAGAATGGGGTTGAGAAATAAAATGGCCATAATTGAATGGTGGAGCTGACTTAATGGGCTGAATGGTAATTCTGCTTCTATATTTTATGGCCTTATGGTCTTATTTGTTCTTGTAATAGAATTGACAAATTTTCACCAAATGCTTGTTAAATATTTGTGCATGTGTTCTGGAATCTTTTTGAGAAGATGACACAAAATAGGATACACCTCTCGTTCAGAAAATGCAGCTGGCAGAGAAAAAAATGTCACATATCCATGGAATTGATTGCAAATCATGCCTGGGTCTGATGACTCAACTTTCCAATTTCCCAGTAGCTGAGAGCAATATCAACTCCTCAGCTCACAACAGATATGCCATTTTGATGTGTTTAGAGCATATAAAAACACAGCTGAGTTACATATTACTTTTCACATCTGTAATTTTTCATATCAGTAGATGTGTCATCACTTATTCGCCAGGAGGACAGATTGTAGAATGCCCTTAAAGTGTAAAGTGATTTCTCTACTGTTTACTATTCAGCAAGTCTCACCATTGATTTTAAAATTTATTCTTTTATTGCTTTTGTTATGAGTCGCAAAGGAAATGGTGCAGCCCATTTGAACTTGACCCAGTTATGCATTTAAAATGCCACGACTCCATTGCACAACAGATGACTCAATGCAGGAAGGGAGTGTTAACAGTGCTTTAATGTGAGGGCGAAGAGATCGTGTGCATTTTCAAAAAGAAATTCATTAATCCCCCTCGTCCTCACGTACCACCCCACCAACCTCTGGATCCAACGCATCATCCTCTGACACTTCCGCCATCTGCAATCCGACCCCACCACCAAAGACATCTTT
>NC_063340.1:51625576-51645378 GCF_021869965.1 Rhincodon typus | reverse complement strand
TCTAGGTAGCTGTGGGAGTCGGTGGGCTTGAAATGAATATCGGTTTCGAGGTGGTTGCCCGATATGGAGACAGAGAGGTCCAGGAAGGGGAGAGAGGTGTTAGAGATGACCCAGATAACCCTGAATGGTCTGGTCTGAGTTCTGGGACTGAAGCAGTTTGCTGCTTAATCTGTCATAACTGATTTCTCCCTTTCTGTTAAGAGCATATACTATTTTTTTCTGCCTGTGTGTCAAGCAAAAGATTTACCTTTGATGTTTGGAGTAATTATAATGAATTCTGCATTAGGTGGAATGGATTTTGGGGTTAGAAATGTGTGGCAAAGTTTAAGGAACTGAGGATTCTGGTTCCTGCCACAGGTTCTCAAGAGACTAAGGAGAATGCATGTTGCTAAATTGGGATGTGGTAACAAATACTTTAGTTGATTTGAATTTCAAAAAGAAAGAGAGGAACTGAGAAGATTGGAGAGATTTAACAATTAATTCAAAATGCTGCAATTAAGTGACAGGGACTGCTGGAGATGACCAAGACCTGGATAGGAAGCATTCAGGAGATGACTCAACTCTCTGACCTGAGGGGTCTATGGAAGATATTGAGGCTATTTAATTATTACAGGAATTTTGGTATAGATTACATGGTAGCATGGAGGAGCAGAGGGTATGTTATCTCCAATGGATCTCCAATAAGGCTTAAGGAAATACTGAAGTGATTGGGAGAGGCTGCTAAGGAACCCATCAGTGGAGCTATGATTAAGATTAAGGCCCACAAGAAGGCAGAAACACTGCACCAAACAGGTAATTCATGGGCACGTTATTGGGCCAGAAAGGCATTACAGGAGGAACCAGAGATGAAGAAGTAAAAGTATTGAGTGTTAAAATGGAGGAAGTATCAGTGTAAGAAGTACAGGACTCAACAGACAGGGCAGAGCAGGAGGAGTGGGAATAGGAAGGAGTGGCTAAGGGAGCAGATGGGATATGGTGAAAGGGAGAACAAGTAGTTGACCTGAATACAATCCACCAGTGCCTACTGGAAATATCCCCTGGGATAGGACGTCCCAGGATTATGATCAACCTATGGTTAGTAAGCAAAGGTTGGTGGTGGCAGTGCTTGGGACAAGACTTGGCGAAACTGTGCCAATGACATCTGGCCTGTGTGGAATTGAACCCAAGAAGGATGAGGAAGCACATACGCCCCAAAGGGCCATGGGAAAATCCGCAGATGGATTTTATGAGACCCCTGCCACAGATTTACGGGAAAACTTGTTGCTTGGTAATTATCGACCAGTTCACCCAAAGGTTGAAGGCATTTACAGTTAGGGACTGTACAACCGAACTGTATGTAGGATATTTTGTGCCTAAGAAATAATACCCTGGTGCCGAGTCCCACTACAAACAGAATCAGACCAGGGTACTCATTTTACTAAGTGTGCAGGATGTGCTAATTTTCATTTCAACCCTTAGAGTAAGCATTGTAGAGGGGATATCTCCACCCAGCATGTTTGCCACGAGGTAAGTTCCAAGTACCACCACATATGGGGCAGATTTGACTTTTATAACTTTATTAAAACTTTTCATGCATGTTGTAAACGATACACATTCTCCCATCATCAAAACATGCAAGTCTGAAACAACATTGACTCTTCTATTCATTAAAAACACAGTTCACAAATGTAATAAATAGAAATATTTTAGCCAAGGTCAGTTAACAATTACTTTGTAACAAATCAATTTGCGGCCAAAGATTTCAAGCACAATATTTCAAGTAATAAAAAAGTTTGCATTCAAAAAAATGCTAAAAAAAATTCAGAGGAGCTTGTGTGTGTCACAGTTTGTTCTCACATTTTTACCTCGGCCCCAGTGCAGTAATTCTGATACTGCCCTATTTGCTCACTACTGCAATGCAGCTTTCGATCAGGGTAAAGTAATGTGCTTTTTAAAAATACCTTTATCAACACTGAAGTAGTAGAAGATCAAAGAGTGGTCAAACATTAAATGCAATTGTTAAAAATTCATTGAGGAAACATTGCTGTCCTTCATGATTAAGATTGCTTTTATAAAAGGTATCTCTTAAAACTACAAATACTTTTTAAAATTCATTCTCAGGGTGTGGGCGTTGCTGGCATGACCGGCATTTTTTACATATCCTGATAAGATGGCAGTATGCTTTCTTATTGAATAGCTGCAGTGCATGATTTGAAACAGATGTCTGGCTCATTAGGCAACTTCAAAGGGCGGTTAAGAATCAACCATATTGCTATGAAACTTGACTAATATTTAAGTTAGATCATTTAAGGTTAGGTGTGTTTCTTCCCTAAAGCACATTAGTGAAGCAGTTCAGCTTTTACAACAGATAGCTTTATGGTTACTTCATATTTTAAACAGGATTCGACTACTAAGGTCATATTTGAAGCCACGCCCACTGAATTGTTAATTTATTAATATAACCATAATCATACCCAAGGCTGCATAAATCAACTAATTTTCTTGTTGACACCATTCTATCTTTTCTGAAGGTTTTTTTTAATATTCATGTTTAAAAGATATCTTAAAAGAAAAGTCATGTATTAATAAAATAATTTTCAGCTTAAAATTGGAGTCCAGTTTTGTGGGATATGAAAACAATGTTGAATACTGAGATGTGAATAAACAGTATGGCTTCCAATAGTCAGGTTACACAGAGAAAGTTATTGTGCATAAAATACAGCATGCCTCACTGTCACACGCTTGCGCAAATCATGGATGGTGGTGTAACTTGCACTGTGGGGTCCTCTTTCATAAATGGGAAATATTTACACATACACATGCACCTTTATTCCAAGCTGCTTGTAAGAACAGCCAGCTTCTTAAGGCAGCAATGCATAGAAGATGCTTTGTATCCTTTACCACTGACTTCCCCACAGGACTTACAATTTTGGATGTCGAAGTTATAACATTAAAATACCCTCAGGTTTCTTCAACTTGAAAAGGCAATTGACCATTTACAGAGGCAAACATTGAAAATAATTGGCATTTGGGACCCCCTCCATTTTCACCAGTCTTTCCTCATCTCCCTTCAACATGTCCCTAAGGTTCCTCAGTTTCAGAAGTCATCCAAATGGCTCCTCAATCCTGCTTTGCCATTCTTCTCTAACTGTTTATCCCTGGATTCCCATTAGTGTCCAAAAACAACCAGCCCGATAGGTTTTTCACTGAACTGTCTGATGAAATAGGGCACTAGTCACCCAATCTGGATTCTAGAGAACACTTCAATAAAAACTTTCAAATCACATGTAGTAAAAACACAAAGAACAGCGTTTTATGATAAGATGGAACCTGTGCTTGCAAAAAACCTGGAGAAGGATCAGCTATAATAGCTCTTAACTACTTGACAAGAACAACTTAAGAATAATTTATTTAAAATTCTGATATGTTTGAATATGAAAGTCAATGAATCTTTGCCTTCTATAGTTGAATGCAACTTCTGAATGATTGATGCCGAATTTAAGGGCTGAATTGTTGGGTCAGATAGCATTCTTAGATCATAGGATAGAATCCCTACAGTGTGGGAACAGGGCCTTCGGCCTAACAAGCCCACACCGACCTTCAGAGAATCCCACCCAGACCGGTCCCTCTATAACCCACCTAATCTACACATCCCTGAACGAGCAATTTAGCATGGCCAATCCACCTAATCTGCACATCTTTGGACTTTGCTATCTCTTTTCTGTAGACCTGATTCAAAAGGATTCAACGCTCCCTGTCAATGGTTATTAAAAAATTCTTACAATCTATTAAAGAAGAGTTACTGAAGTTCATCTGGAGTGTGAGAAGTGGAACTCAGAGCTTGTAGACAAGACAGAATAACGTTTCTACAGTTCTGCAACTTGTTGCTTTTATGTAGATACATATTGACTGCCCTTCTTTCCCCAACTGAACCCTCACATTAGCTACCTTGAAATATGAAGAAAGCATCTGGCAATTCATTTATTCCAACAAGGTACATTCTAAAAGTAAAGTAGAAAACTCCAATATTGCAGGACTAGTTGGACTGAAGGATCTGTTTCCATGCTGTGTGATTCTATGGCTCTATATGTAGCAAGAATGCAGAAAATACAGTGGAATGGCTATGGCCAATATACCATCAGAAAAATGAGGCATACCAGTCTCCACAAGGACCCCAGATGTCTGACAAAGGCATAGGCTGCTGAAGAGCAAAGTTTACTTACCCTGTTGCTTTATTTGATTGGAGACATGGCTGGGGTTGGGCATGAGGTTGCTTGTGAGCCTAGGGTAGTGTGCCACCCCCATTTTCCAATGCATGGGTAAGCAGGCAACAACGAAGTGCCAAATCAGCTTGATGCAAATGATCTGCCCAAACACTATGGCAGAGGTCAGTGTAGGAGTGCAATTCTGGCAACAAGCACTAAGATTGCCTTTCAGAGAATTTCAGCCCTGAGTCTGGCAAAATATCTTACAAATTTGCTTGATGTTGAAAATAACTATTAATCACAAGGAGAGTAATGTGTTCCGCTTGAACATTTTTTACTGTCAAGTGTATGAAGGGGTTATTAGTTCAGCCAGAAGTGGCTTCTGTGACTGTAATTATATTTGTTTGAAATTCAAACTGAAATTAATTGATTGCAAAAATTAAATTCAAGACCTAATAAAGCCATAGCTCCTAACTACACACAGAGAGTGCCCTGGGATCTTTCACAGCAGGTGAAACAAAGAGTTTCCAATTTCTGAAGTTCATCATGAGATCAAAGAAATTCAGATTTTCTTAATCAGCAAACGCCCGCATAATCATTTGGGGTAATGACGAGCTAAAAGTGTATCAGCAATAACTGACATTCTTTCTTTCTCTGATTTTATCTGTTTTTTCCCATCTTCCTCACAAGATCTTTCATCTCTGCACATCTTAGCGAGGGAGTAATTGTAAAATGTTCTCATTAATTAAAGATGTTTCATCAGAAATAATTGCCTATGGTTCTAAAACTGCTTCAACTGTCTCATAGCTTGAGTTTTATGGTAGACCTGCCTCCCCACACCCGTCCACTTCCCATCTCCAGTATATTTGAAGGCTGAACAGAGTGTAAAATGATGTAGCTGGTCTTCCTACTGCCTTCCCATCCACACCCAATCTGTCTCCCAAATTATGTTTGGGAAAGAGGTATCAAGAAGCCCATCCACTCTTTGGCCTACTGAGGTCCTGAAATAGCCAATTAATAGCCGTTGAAGTGTCTCATTTTGCCTCTGCTGCTATTTTATCTCTGGCAGGGCAAATCAGGAAGCCTACAAGCTTTAAGTACACTGGATTCTGTAGGGCAGGAAGTAGGGTTATCTTCAAGATTGCACCTCTCCTTTAAACTTCACCCCTGACCTCTCAAACCTGGCCCATCACTCCCCCCACATCCCCTGCCTCCAGGGATCTAGCAACCAATGTTGAAAATCCCAGGGTTACCTTTATATCTAGCCTGCAGCACCTCTTTCTCAGTGACTGCTTGTTGTCGCAGCAACAACCACTACTAAATCCTAACACTGCTGGGATACTCAGACACTGGACTGTCAGATCAACCAGCAGCTCCTTATTTGTGGGACTTCCTCCTAGATGGCGGCTGAAGTCCTACTCAGACAATTAAGGATGCCCCAAGCATCACTGCGGAAGTGCGGATTTTGGGTAGGATCTGATGAGCAATGTTTCAGTCAGGGCAGGTTTGGAGAATACAGTACTCTGTAAAATCCAACCCTGTGTTCTACTACAAATACATGCCCATGTGGCCATTCTTCATCTGTAAACCTATGTAACAACTGCACTAGAATACTTAACTTTACAGTCAGGCTGTATCTGTTTCGCGTATAATGCCATCCATTTTCAAACACTACAGAACAATCAGAAGTAGGAGCCAATTCTAATTGCTGTTGACCCCAGAAATGTTGAGGACAATTTTACCCACACTGCAGGTCTGGCTGATGTTAGGTAACAAAGTACAAACCAGCGATACTGGTCAATTTGGTTGGTGTCTTTACCCCCAACAAAATAACCCAAAAAATATTGGTTTCTTCCATGTTTCCTAAGTTGTATAAAACATTTACAAACCACACGGAAAATTATTATTAACAGTTGCTCTGGAGAAGGTTTTCTTTTTCTCTCTTCCATTGGCAATTTCAAGTACTGGTAGTAAACTTTTTCCCACAACTGTTCTCTATTGCTTTACTTGTCTTTAAAATTATTCACTTATTCCTATTTACAGTCCCCAAGTATTAGCCACTGTTTTAGCATTGAGGAAGCGCTGCTATCAGAATTTCAGTCAAGCATTACGTGTTGGGCTCACACCATAACGTCTCGGCAATTACAAATTAATAATAGAAATACTAATCACAGTGCTACAACTGGGGAACTGAGCTATGTACATTTTTAAAAATATAAATTAGATGAATGAATTAGTGTCCCATTTGTTTTTAAACTTCTGGTTCTGTAGTCCAAGCAAAAATGTACCCAAAATCTTCATAAATAGCATCGATCTGTTACAACAAATTGCTGGAAAGTAAAGTGCAAGAGAGAGCACCATTGAAGATCATGAAAAAAGTACCAGCTTTCACTCCATGGCTTCTTTAGATACGGATTTGGTATCCAACATCATTCAATGTGCTGAGTTCTGCTGGCTTCTTTTCTGTTATTGCAGGTCTGAAAGAATAACAGCATGAACAGCCTAAGAATTAGGTTTGACAGTAGAATCTACAGACAATTTAAACTCAGATCAATAGATCAGACATGTTTAGTACTTATGACTTAAAATCAGTCTTGGTTTGATTGCATGGTCTGCACAGAGTTACATAGGGCCTTTGCTCAGTGGTACCCTGAGACTGATAGAAACTGGCATCTTATGATGCTAATTCAGCTTCTTATGACATTAGTATTGTGTACGGATTACAGCTAAGCTGATGGATCAAAGTATCCAGGGTTTAACAGGCTGGTGGATTTCCTTAATAGGGAACTGAATGGAAAGGTTAAAAAAAACACTGTAAGCAAGGCACAGAGACACACTGGCTCCAGCTTTAGGAAGTCGTCCAAATTTATTTCTTGCAGAGCAATTAAACTGCTTCATGTAAACAGGTAACCAACAAACAGGATCATGAATAGTTACAAGTAACTGATCTCCACTTTAGTAAAGTTTGAAGGCCAAGGTATAGGAGGAAAGTTCTCACAAAGCTTTCATTTCATTGGGGCATTCTGCAATAATAGATGAACATTGTGGGGCAGTCCTTTAGTTTACATTAACTCCAGGCCTGCATCAAGTCTAGTAAAGAGCAAGACCATATTAAAACACAACTCATTCACCAGACACTTCAAGTACCTGAACACCCAACACAGCCGCCAGTGTGTGATGTGTAGTGGTGCTGTAGGCCACAAAGGATTGCATTATAGTCTTTAGATTTAGTCCATAGATACAAAAGATTATTTTTGAGGTAATAAGTGACCTGACCACAATGTTTAAAATACAGATTGCAGGCAGAGGTAACATGAATACCCCACAATTAGGAGCTGTGGAAACCTATGCAGATATGCTCAAAACTGTTATATGTCAGTTATGAGCCTTTCACAAGTGTAGAACACTTTTCGTAGTTCAATAGACAGAAGCTTTTATCTTAATTTTCTGACATGCTTTGGTTTAAGTGTTTAAATAAGTTTCAACTGTTTTACAGATATTTGTATCATTTTTACTTATATCACCTGTACAAAACTATTTGTATCTTGACTTAGCTAAAGATAAATAGAAAAGTGCTGATTTTTGGCTATTTCTGAATAATGTATTACTAAGTTATTAGACTGAGACCCATATTAACCAGCAGGGCTAATATTTCACAGAAAGAATTGCGCTGAGAGTGAAAATTTAAACCAAAATAAGTAACCATGAAAATAAAAGAAGATAAATATCAGAGGAATTAACATTACAATTCTGGAAAATCTTCAATGATTATGAGCCATTAGGGTCATAGTTGACAAACCTATATCCTAGTGAATCAAAGTATCATGGAATTATTCATTATTTGACAATTACAGCACAGAAGAAGGGCATTTGACCTACTGTGTGAATGTTAGCCATCGTAAGGAATAATTCAAATAATGTTGCCCCACCCTGCCACATCCCTGCTCATTGCTTCTTTTTAGATAAGCAGGTTAAGCATAATAAATTTTTACAACAGGGTAAAATTAAATTAGAATTCCATCCAGATCGGTATGATCCATCTGATTAAGATCTGAACTTGTCTGAAACCAGAAATGTTGCGAAATTGTCATTTTGGCTGGCAATCACATTAATAAGGATAGCTGGTCAGAGTAGAAACGCTTGGACCTCATATCAAAAATAAACATGGAGAAACATTAAGCTACTCACAGGTCCCAAAAAATGCAAGTATTGTACCACTCTGCTGGATTCAAGACTTCAGGCCTTTCCTGATTTCAGTGGTCACTCAGAAGGATGATAAACTAAGTTGACGTTTACAAAATGTTATAACTTCTCCAGGCAAACTGCAAGCAAGTGCCAATCATTACAATGGATACAATCACTGCAAATATACTGCAAAGGCAGCCTTCCCCCTCATAAGATGGTAATTTGTATCATGGAAGTAAATTATATTGCAGACCCGCAGGAGAGGTAACTCCTTAGGGACGCCAGCAGTAACAGGTGTGCAGTTAGCAGTGGGCAAATGTTTGACATTAATGGTCAGTAAATTAACTAGTGTTCCAAATATAGGACCCTTAGTACAGCCAACAATTGCTGTTATTAAGGTCTACCCAACAGTGAGCACAAATATTGCAATATGACAGTTGTGGCATCTGAATAACTTAAATGAAAAAAAGATGTGAAATCTACTCAGTTCAGCAATTCTTGTTTGGTCACAACAGAAACTAAATAGCTTTACAATCTGACAGCTCTCATGAAGTTTTTTAAATTACCACAAAACAACAACGAAATACTTTTGTACAAATATTAAAGAAACAAGTTACTTTTTAAGGTACTGGAAATTGATACTTCTAAAAATGCCTTTCAATTGACTATTAGGTTTCAGCAAGCATAATGAATTCTACTAAATCAATGGAGAATCTGGGATTGCTTAGCTCTGATAATGAATTCGCAGTAAGCAATAATTCCAAGAGAAGGAGAGACCCACCCTGTTATAGCTATAAAGGCAAAACTTGGCAAGGGACATTCCACACAGCATTGCTCTAATTTAGGTACTGAGTGTCTACAACACTCTTTAGGCACCATAAGAACTTTACGCCACAATTTCTTAGTTTGCTTAAAATATTGTTTAGATTGAGCCTAGTTTTATTGATAGCTTTTGGGATCATACTAACACAGTAAAAGGGATTTGTCCGATCACTTGTGTTGGCTGAGGTTTAGTAAACAAGATACTTTCTATCAATGCTTGGAAATTTTGTGTGATAATTTTATCTTTGAGACTTGCCTATGTACAGCATTGAAAACAAGCTTAATTTGCAGGATCTTATCCCCCAATATATTTGACATTTGAAATTACATTTGTGATGGATGCAACCTGCCAAATGAGAGCAAAAAATTAAGACATACTAAAGAATGCCCTGTTAAAGAAGTGTCAAAGTAATTAGGTAGCGATTGTAGGGGATTTCAACTTCCCTAACATTAACTGGGGTGGTCATAGTGTGAAAGGTTTCAAGGGAATGTAATTCTTAAAATACATCCAGGACAGCTTCTTAAGCCAATATGTAAAATGTCCTACAAGAAAGTCCTTAACTTAATTTTAGACAACAAAGCCAGGCCAATGGTTGCAGTAACAAGGTGTAGAGCTGGATGAACACAGCAGGCCAAGCAGCATCAGAGGAGCAGGAAAGCTGACGTTTCGGCCTCCCAATGGTTGAAGTATCAGAGGGAGAGCATTTTGCAGACAGCAATCATAACTCGGTTAGATCCGAGATTGTAATGGTTAAGGACAAACATGGGCCTAAAGTCTAAGTTCTAGACTGACAGCAAGGCCGATTTTAATAAGATAAGATATGATTTGACCAAAGTGGATTGGGAGCACATACATTTAGGTAAATCTGCATTCAAGAGGGATGCATTCAAGAAGGAAATAGGGAGAGTACAGGGCCAACATGTTCTAACAAAGATAAAGAATGGGACTAACAAATCCAATGATATCAAGGATATCAAGGAATATACAGAATTGAGTAAAGAGGCTTATAGCAGATACTGAGGGCACAAAACAATGGAAGTCTTAAAGGAGTACAGAATGTACAAGGGGAAACTTAAAAAGGGAATTAGGAGACCAAAAAGAGGGCATGAAAGAATTATGGCAGACAAAATAAAGGAAAATCCTAAGTTATTTTGCAGGTATATTAAAGTAAAATGATAACTAGAGAAAGAGTAAGGCCCATTAAGGATCACATGATAATTTGTGCTTGGAGCCAGAGGTTGAGGGTAGGGTTTTAAATGAATGCTTTGTGTTAGTGTTCACTAGTGAGACGGACAATATTGTTATTAGACATCAGGGAGAAGGATTGTGATATACTTTAAAAAATCAGCACTGACAGAGAGGAGGTACTGAGTAGTCTGAGGGGCTTAGAAGTAGATAAACCTCTAGGCCAGATGAAATATATCCCAAGCTATTAAGTGAGTCAAGGGAGGAAATAGCAGAGGAGCTGGCAATAATTTTCATTCTTCTCTGACGACAGGAGAGGTGCTAGAGTATTAGAGGACAGCCAGTGTGGTACTGTTATTCAAGAAGGGAGGAGGGGATAAATCAGGAAACTGTCAGCAAGTCTGTCTAGCCTCAGTGGTAGGGAAACTACTGAAAGCAATTCTGAAGGACAGAATTAATCTGTACTTGGACAGGCAGGATGTAATCAAGATTAGTCAGCATGGTTTTGTTCAGGGGAGATCATGTCTCACCAACTTGATTGAATTTGTCGAAGAAGTGATTAAGTGTGTAGATGAGGGCAATGCATTTGATGTAATCTACTTGGAGTCAGCAAGGCTTTTGGTAAGACACTGCATGAAAGGCTGATAGCTAAGGTAACAGCCCATGGGATCCAAGGAAAATTGGATCCAGAATTGGCTCAGAGGCAGGAAGCAGAGAGTGATGGTTGAGGGCTGTTTTTTGTGCCTAGAAGTCTGTGTCCAGTGGGGTTCCACCGGGATTCATGATTGGGGCTCTTGCTCTATATGTAAATAATTTAGACCTGGATGTAGGAGGGTTGATCAATAAGTTTATGGATGATACGAGAATCGGTTGGGTGGATAGCATTAGATTAGAGTAGGATACAGATGGACTGGTCAGATGGGCTGATCAGTGGCAAATGGAATTCAATCCAGAGAAATGTGAGGTTATGCAGTTGGGCAGGACAAACAAGCAAGGGAATATGTGATGAATGGTAGGATCCTGTGAAGCACTGAAGATCAGAGGAACCTTGGTGTGCATGTCCACTAGTCCCTTAAGATAGATGGTCAGGTAGATAAAGTGATTAAGCAGGCATATGAGATACTTGCCTTTATTAGCCAAGGCATAGAGTTTAAGAGCATTAAGGCTAACACTGGAACTGCATAAAAAGTTGGTTAGGCCACAATTGGGGGGGGGGGGGGGGGGGTGAGGGTGCAGAGCAGGTTTACCAGCAAGTTGGCTGGACTGGAGAATTTTAATTATGAAGACTCTTAAAAGTAAGTTTTTTAAAAATTGAATTCAAATTCCATCATCTGCTGTAGCAGGATTTGAACCCAGGACATTACCCAGGCCATTACCTCCCTAGGGTAGGAACAGTTAAAATGAGGGCCAGTATTTAAATGCACTGCTCCTGCTTTTGTCCTGCCAAGTCTCCATGTTAACATGCTGTTTTGAGCAGCTAAGTGATACATAACAGAGCAGGTTATGTATTCTTTAAATACAAAGCTTGGCCCTGATGATCCTAAGACTCCCAAAGGGGTACATTTTGAAATGTTATTTTACGTTCCCCTGCAGATCGAGAGGAGCAGTCATGCTCCTTCCACCCAGACACGGAACATTTAAGACTCTATTGGATCAATTTGTTCCCAGTGTTCCTCCCGTCAGTCACATCCAGGTCCCCTCCTGCCCCTTAGCCATACTGCAGCCTCCAGTTGACAAACTCCGCCATTGCCAAGATAATGGAGCTGCCTGTGTTTAGCATTCAGATAACTGTCAAATTAATGAAAATGACGTTGGGTTGCTCTTAGAGACAGAATTGCTTCAATGTTATGTGGAATTTACTCCAGCTTTCTTCTAGGACTGGACTAAAACAATTCAGTTGTATATTCTCTCTAATCCTGCTTTAAGATTGATCAAAAACTTTGAGATCTCCAGTACAGTAGTAACACCTTTCCACTCTGGGCTCTTTTCCAGCTTTACAGGAAGAATTAATCGCACAAGATTTATCAGAGATAATTTCAGTAAGAATCTGGATCTTTATAGATGATACTTATTAGAATAATCATTTCTATATTTATTAAGAATTGATATGCATAGTGTAGAGCCAACTCAGCAGATAAACAGTTTTCTTGCTCTCTCTGCAAATGCACATTGACAATCCTTGGATACACCGAAGTCTGTTGGCTCAGGTTTGGAGGTTGACATTCCTAAATTCCTACACCCTGCCTACACCATGTCCACACCCTGCCTACACCGTATCTACACCCTCTGTACAGCATGTTCACACCTTGTCTACATCATGCATATACACTGCCACACCCTGCCTACACCCTGTCTACACATTCCTACACCCTGCCTACACTTACTCCTTCTCTATGTAAGTGCTTCGACTGAGCCAAGAGATGACCATCTACATGATGCAAAGTAAAATAAAGGTGATCTCAAGCTGGAGGAGGGAGGTGACCATCCTGACATCAGGAAGGGGACCAGGTATAAACTACCACCATCCACAACAGACTTTCCAAAGAGGGATCTGCACCCCATTGGGTCACCAGTTACAATTTTGGGGCCATAAACTTTGAGGCAGGAACAGAGCATGTTATAACAGCGATGCACCTGCAGGAACAGGCTCCTGCACTCAGAGCAGTTCAGCCATCCTCCCCCAACACACCCACAACATCCCCCAGCTCTCCCTCCCAGCTCTCCCAGCTCTCATTGACCCACCCCACACCCCAGCTCTCACAGAGTCTCTCTCACCAAGCACCACCGGCCCCACGCCAACCTCCAGCTCTCACCCATGGCCCCCACCACAACCATCACTCTCAGTCTCACTGTCACTGAGTGGTGCAGCACTTTTGAAGTCTTGAAATGGAATCAAACAGTAGGAAAAATTGTGGGAAGCACTGCCCTATAATTAAACAAGACCAAAGGTCTGCATTAGGGGTCTCTGTCTTCAGATGTCAGTGCTCAGCAGGAAGCAGCCTTCTTTTGACTGCAAAATGGACAAGGAAAGATGGAAGAAGTCCCAGGGCAGAGTTCCCCTTGGCCCAGTTTGAGAGCAGAATGCTGCCTTCACAAGCTATCAAGTTCAACATACTCTGTGCCAACCATCTATTCATCCTCTAGTTTCAGTAAACCATCCTTAACTGTCATGGTTGCAACCTTTTCCTGTCTAGCTATTGTATCATATCCAAACTGCTGCTTTTTATCAAACTACCTTAAAATGATTTATGAATAGTCAACTGCCTATTTTTACGTAACTGCATGCCCTAAATCCCAAAGTTGGGACAATAAGCAGAAGATACTTGAAACTCTGTGATGTCAATGGTGTCACCTCCATAATGGCAAGGTAGGAAAGGAGCTTGGACCTACGTAGGCAAATCCTTTGAATGCATAGGCCCACCTCTTAAGTACAAATGGGCAACACAATGATTCAAAATAATTCCTTCTCCTCTAATTCCTCAGTTGTAACATTTGGCCCTGCTGCAGTGTGTAGACAATTGATGGATAATTCAATTCAAAGCTGCAGGGTAAGTGGCTTTGGTTGCCTCTGCCCATTTGTACCGAGATTCAAATAATTTTCAGCTACTCCAGTTCTCTTCATTGAGAGCTCTATAGAGGGCCATGTCCTGTCCCTGGCCTTTCCTTAGGGCTCTGCAAAGAGGGAGAGGAGAGGAAGAGAAGGAGATAATGGAAAACTTGAGAGCATTTATTCAGGATGACTATGAGGAATAGACATGACATTGTGCAAAGCTGATGGTGCATGTCA
Organism: Rhincodon typus; assembly: GCF_021869965.1. Lineage (NCBI taxonomy): Eukaryota > Metazoa > Chordata > Chondrichthyes > Orectolobiformes > Rhincodontidae > Rhincodon > Rhincodon typus. Next base: position 51,631,214 of record NC_063340.1, on the reverse strand, counting down.
CTGGTGGATAGTTAGATAGACAGGGATGTGAGGAACTGCATAAATAAAGGGTAAACCCGGTATGTAAGCTGGTGTATGTGGTGATATGCCAGAGTACATTCACCATGTAGGTCTGTGCACCATTACCCCACATTCTCTTACTTTCTTAGGGCATTGAAGCACTCCCAACATTGGATCAAGGGGCACATTGCATCTGATCCTAAACTCTTGGACAATCTTGATCCATATCTCTTTTCATCAGCAGGCTTCTTCCTCTGATTACGAAGGAATAGTACATCCCTGCCTTGACCTGGGTTCTTGTAACCCCCAAAAGTATATTCAGGGAAAAACTGGAGAAGCCAGCTATAGCCTTTGACAGTATTGACTTCTTTTCAAGATTTGTTTCTCTCTTCATGGCTACTACAAGTTTTCAATATGCATGTCTAGATTGTCCCTTCAAATAATGAATTGAAAACAAATCATCCTCATGCCCAATGATGGCAATCAACCTTGAAATCCAAAAATAGAATAATAGGATATCTGTCCCTGGAAGAAGCTCCGCATTTAATTTACTTCCAGAGTTCACCCACACTCAAATCCAGCCTTTAGTTTTTGATCAGAATAATGGCTAAGAATGTAATGAAGATTTTTATTCTCACTTTCTTTCATGAAAAACAAGAAATTCTAAAACAGATGTTGTTCTTTGAAGTCTACGATGACATGACCAGAAACCTCGGCAGGAAAAGATTTCAAAGTCACTTGGCATAATTAAATTAGACCATAAGTATTTTTAGGAATGTGCACATTTAAACAAAATAATTACAGTCATGTCATTGCCCTACAGAAAGCCAGAAGAACTAATGGTTCTGACTCCTGGAGCGCAGGGACACAAACACTGAAACAGTTATTTATTATCTGAGGCAATACAAGCTGTTTGGAGAAATGCAATTGCATCCTTAGCGTACTGGTTACCTTGCCATAGTCATCTGAAATTCACTTCTGCTGTAATTGCCTTTGTGGGTAGTCTGTGGCAGCCATTAAACAGACATCACTGTAACGAGGTGTCAGAAAAGGTACAGCTAAGATTGTACTATACATCTTCACACCCTGCTTCCTGTAAAGATTCCATTCTATTCCCCCAGTTCCTTCATCTCCGTCACATCTGTTCTGATGATGCCAACTTCTACAAGGAGGCCTCCAAAATGTTCATGCTCTTCCTCAACCAAGGATTCCCCAGCACGATAGAGCACTTAGCCATGTCCAACCCATCTCCCGCACTTCAGGCCTCACCTCCTCTCTTCACTTCCTTAACAACGATAGGGTCCTCCGGTCCTCACCAACCCCATTGCATCCACATAAGAGGATCATTAGCAGCCATTTCTGCCGTCTCCAGCAAGATAGCAACACCTGACACATATTCTTCTCCTCTCTCTTGTTAGCCTTCTGCAAGGGCCATTCCCTTCAGGGCACCCTAGTCCACTTCTCCTTCACTCCCAAACACCACCTCCACAGCCCCATGGCACCTTCCCCTGCAAATGCAGAAGGTGTAATACCTGCCTGTTTATTTTTTCCCTCTTCGGTATCCAAAGGCCCATACACACCTTTCAGATGAAGCAGCACTTTACCTGCACTTCACTCAATCTAGTCTACTGCATGCACTGCTCACAATGTAGTTTCCTATACACTGGGGAAACAAAGCATAGACTTGGTGATCACTTCTCAGAACACCTACATTCAGACCGCAGAAAACCCTGAGCTTCTAGTTGCCTGACATTTCAACACACCACCCTATTCTCTGGTCAATATCCCTGTGTCAGGCTTGCTGCACTGCTCCAGCAAAGCGCAGTACAAGCTGGAAGAACAGCATCTCATTTTCTGCCTTGGAACTGTACAGCCTTCTGCACTCAATATTGAGTTTAACTATTTTAGGACTTGAGGCACCTTCTCCCATGTCCTTACCCCAAACCCCACACATCACACCTTGTTCTCACATGGTCTGCTATTACACACAACCCATTGTTAACCACTAATAGTCCCCATTAGCAGCTATTCTCCTAGGCTGACCATTATCCACTCCTTTGTCTATCCAACTGTTTTTCTCTCTGTTTGGGATGTAACTCCACTTAACATTCACTCCTTACCCCCTCCTCCAATCCTATCGTCTGCATAAAAAACAACTTTTCCCTGGCCACCATCAGTTCTGAAGAAGGATCACTAGGCCTGAAACGTTAATTCTGATTTCCCTCCATAGATGCTGCCAGGCTTGATGAGTTTCTCCAGAAATTATTCTGTGGATCTTGGCAGTGTGGAGGAGCAGCGGGATCTCAGGGTTCATGTCCACAGTTCCCTGAAAGCTGCCACCCCGGTGGATAGAGTTGTTAAGAAGGCTTATGGTATGTTAGCTTTCATCAACATAGGGATTGAGTTCAAGAGCCGTGAAGTTATGTTCCAGCTATACAAAACTCTGGTTCGGCCACATCTGGAGTATTGTGTCCAGTTCTGGTCACCTCATTACAGGAAAGATGTGGAAGTGTTGGAAAAGGTGCAGAGGAGATTTAGCAAGATGTTGCCTGCAATGGAGGGAAGATCTTATGAGGAAAGGTTGAGAGAGCTAGAGCTTTTCTCTTTAGAACGATGAAGGATGAGGTGACTTGATAGAGGTGTACAAAATGATCAGACGTATAGATAGAGTGGACAGCCAGAGACTTTTTTCCTAGGATGTAGTTAGCTATTATGAGGGGGCATAGTTTTAAAGTGAATGGAGGTAGGTATAGGGGAGACATCAGAGGTAGGTTCTTTACTCAGAGAGTGATCGGGGTGTGGAATGCATTGCCGGAGAGGGTAGTGGAGTCGGCCTCCTTAGGGGCATTTAAGCGGCAATTAGATAGGCATATGGATGATAGTATAAGGTAGGGATGGAGGTTAGATAGACCTTAGGCTTAGGGTAAAAGTTCGGCACAACATCGTGGGCCAAAGGGCCTGTACTGTGCTGTACTGTTCTATGTTCTATCTCCAGTATCCACAGTTCATTATTTTATTGCAAAGAATGTATCTTTGTTTGCAGAGGTATCTTCTGCACTTGAGATACAAGAAAAGGAAACAGATTTGCATTTGTCAATATGCTGTTGAGTGCAACACTGCCTTTGAAGAAAATTGCCGATGCTAAAACAGAGTGTGAAGTCTTCTACAGTCAACCAAAAGCAACAGATCGACATGCTCTGGAAGTCATCAGCCCAGCAATGGTGGAGCTGGAAGAGCAGCATCTTGCTCAAATCTGGCAAATGATGCAGCAAGATGTGATTTCCAAGTGCCATGGAACTTGTGATGAAAGGATGGCCTGAAGTATCAAGGACACACTGATGCTTTAGGAACAGTGGGATGAAGTGATAGCCCAAGGCAGCATCTCATACAAAGATGACAGAGTAATTGCCCCTAATAAGGTGAGGATAGAGAGGTTACAGTACATCAATTTCATCAAAGTGTTTGAGGGAAGCACAATAAGTGCACTACTGGTCAAATGAGAAATGTTTTTAAGCAATAAGATTAAAGGTCATACCAGCCTGTGCAGTGCTGTAGAAAATACTAAGCTAAGCTATCCAGTGAGCATGACATCAGTTTTGCCTTTACTGCAAGCAGTGGATCAGAAAGAGGTCCACTGTGGCCCATCAACAAAAGTGGAGCAGCAACAGCAATAGCACCAACATTGCCTGGAAGAGGAAGATTACCTCAGGAATGAGCGGGTATTAGAGGAACGGACAATGACAATGTGCATGGATACCGTTAAAAGATCTGCATGATTTAAAGACTGTGTATGCATGTACATATATTGATGATAGTGGAAATCACTGAAGGTATTGTCACCATAGTCTTACTAGATCATATGGCTGTTCACTCATTAGAGAGAACTCATTCTCTTATGCACTGTGGATGCCTACTTTTGTGGCCTTGCCACTGAACAGCTTGGCTAATTTTATAGAATGACAAATGGTGGTAGTTTAATCTGAGGGTCACCGTGCCTCAGGCAAGGAAATGTTGAGAAGGTAAGGCCTTCATGGTGACCTCACAGTTAGCACACTGCTTGTTATCATCATCATAGAATCCCTACAGTGTAGAAACAGGCCCTTTGGTCCAACAAGTCCACACCGACCCACAAAGCATCCTACCCAGACCCACCCCCTATAACCCACCTAATCTACACATCCCGGAACATTACAGGCAATTTAGCATGGCCAATCTTTGGGCTGTGGGAGGAAACCGGAGCACCCGGAGGAAAACCACACAGACACGGGGAGAATGTGCAAACTCCACACAGACAGTTGCCCGAGGGTGGAATCGTACCCCGGTTCCTGGTGCTGTGAGGCAGCAGTGCTAACCACTGAGCCACCATGCCGCCCAAATTGTTAATGAATGGTAGCTTTCTTTGTAACCACATATATTGGATAACTTACATGAATCGTAACTGCAAATGATAATACATGCAAATTTTGCTTTTTTTATGAATAGTGAGATGTTTGGAGAAATGCAATTGTACCTTTAGTGTACTGGTTGGCTTGCCATAGTCATGTGACCTCTACTTCAGCTGTGAGTAATTTTGTGTGCAGTCTACAGCAGTCGTTAAATGCACATCACTTGTAACACAAACCACCTTTAAATTGTCACATTTGTTTCCTAAAAGCGTATCATGCAACTACTACCTGTCATATGCTAAGTTTTGGTGAATTCTGGCATTTAATATTACCTGTAATGTAAAATTGAACTTAAAAATGGAACAAAACAATGTGGAGCCACAGAAGATTGCTAATGCGCAGTAATACAAGATACATGTATTATCTCTCCAGAGAGAATGTCAGTCAGTCAGTAGAAAAAAAACATTCATATCATTTGTCTCCTCATGCCTCGGGTATTTCTATTTTGAGATTGTTCAGTTGCTAAAGGACAACAGCAGACAACACAGATGACTACACATCGTCCCCGGGGTTACTTGCTCAGGTCAGGCATGCTATAGTGCCCACATCATCATCCATTTAAAATCTGAATGTCTTATTTAACTGCAGAACTCATTCTCTTATGCACTGTGGATGTCTAGTTTTGTGGCCTCGCCACTGAACAGCTTGGCTAATTTTATAGAATGAAAAAAGCATACTTTCTTTTCCATTTTTAGAATAGCTGTTTTAGACTTTCTGACTGATGATATTGGTGGATTAATTCAGCAAGGACCAAGTAATACAGACCAGTAAAGTCTTGGCCTGTCATTTCAGCTCAGACAATACAATTTGTTTAAACATCCTGCAGTTAAGTCACCATCCAGCAAATCCTTCCCTTCACCACAAAACCTCTTGCTAGTTGAAAACAAAGTTTTGAGTTGCATTACTATAAAGCAACCAAATTCAAACATCCAGTGGGGGGAACCACTACAACAATGAGATTCCCCCAACCCCAAGAACTCTGACCCAAATCTCTGGATGACACTATAAAAACCGAAAGAACTGCGGATGCTGTAAATCAGGAACAAAAACAAAGTTGCTGGAAAAGCTCGGCAGGTCGAAGGAAAAAATCAGAGTTAACGTTTCGGGTCTGGTGACCCTTCCTCAGAACTTTCATAAAACTGTGCTTGTTGGATTCAGAAGCTGATGTTTATAATGTGGAGCTCTGAAAATAA
>NC_063340.1:51609676-51625176 GCF_021869965.1 Rhincodon typus | reverse complement strand
TTTGCTCTGGATGACACTGTCAGCTACTCAAAGAAAAACCATACCATTATCTCAAAGTCACTGTCATTAGCCTACTGCGATGGAGCAGGTGTTACGGGCTGAATTGGCCACACTTGTTCCGAGTTCTTTGGGGTTATTTGTCCAAAATAAGGGTACATTCCTTCTCTACAAAGAAATATTCTCTTTACATCGGTCTAGAGGGCTTAATCCCAGCTAGACACAGTAAAGATTTCAGAACCACAGGGCAGTGCTAGAGGTTCATCACTTAAACCAGACTCTTACCCAAACAAAATATCAGTGAGTTTCTGGCTGTGTACACCCAGAGTCATCCTAATCCTTAGACGTTTAGTCTCTAAAGTTATCTGGAAGTGAATGGGTGCAATCCTCATCCCCAGTGATAGACATTCCAGATCCAGTAAATGATTTACCAGTGTGGCTCAATCAATCTCAATATTATAAAATACTGTGAACCTGTTCAGCTAAGTTTACTGGGTTAGCCATGGATGGATAGCTTGCTTCCAAAGTTCAATTTCCCAATCTATCATTTTAGTATCACTACGACCCAAAACTACCCTCCACTATAAGAATCCCTACAGTGTAGAAACAGGCCATTTGGCCCAACAAGTCCACACCAACCCTCCAAACAGCATTTCACCCTGATCCATCCCCATCCCCATCCCTGTAACTCTGTATTTCCCATGGCTAGCACACTTAACTTACACATTCCTGAATAGTATGGGTAATTCAGCATGGCCAATCCACCTAACCTGCACATCTTTGGACTATGGGAGGAAACCAGAGCACTCGGCAGAAACCCATGCAGACATGGGGAGAATCTGCAAACTCCACACAGTCACCCAAGGGTGGAATCGAACCCAGGCCCCTGGTGCTGTGAGGCAGCAGTGCTAACTGAGTCACCATGCCACCCAAAGACATAGGAGTAGAGTCAAGTCATCCTGTCCACTGAGTCTGCTCTGTCATTCAATGAGATCAAGGCTAATCTGATTATCCTCAGTTCCACATTGCTGTCTTTTCACTATAACTCTTGATTTCCCTGAGTGATTAAAAATGTGCTTATCTCAGCCTTGAATATATGTAATGAACCAGCCTTGACAGCCCTCTGCAGTTAATAATTCCACAAATTCACTACCTTCTGAAAGAAGATATTCCAACTCATTTCATCTCAACAGATGACCACTTACCTTGAGTCTGTGCCCTCTGTTCTTAGACTCTATCATAACGGGAAGCACATCTCCCGTGTTAATTATCCCAGAGAAGGTTCACTACACTGATGCCAGGTATGGAGGGCCTGTCTTATGAGGAGACGATGAGTAGGTTTGGCCTGAGTTTAGAAGAATGAGAGATATCTTTTCTGTTTCAATAAGGTTGCCTCTCATTCTTCTAAACAGCATAAGACTGGCTGTCGATACCTGGCATCAGCCAAGTGAATATTCTCTGGACTGCTCTAATGCCAGTATCCACCTCAGGAGGATATTCACAAATTGGCCATTGTCCAACTGGCAAGCATGGGTTCGCATTCTGCTGGAGAAAGGTAAAAGGATCTTAGCATAAGCAGCACAATTCATGTAAACTGTTAGAGTGCATTGGCACCCACCTCCTAATCACAGATTAGATACATTGTGTCTTTCTAAATGGTGAGTTCACAAGTTTATGAACTGGAACAACTTCATCTGCTGCTTGCCTGAATGGTCAGATTGTTGCAACATTGTAAGCAAATGCTTTATGAATAAATTTGCAATACCAATATCCTTAAAGCAGAGGGAACAAAAATGTCCCATATGTTTATACTTAAATCTAAAATTTCTCTGTTATCCCTTTCACGTACAAACAAAAATACCACTCTTATTGCCAAGTCTTAAATGCTTGTATCACTTACTGGCCTAGATAATACTTAGTTGTCTCTGAAAGTAGACAAGTTGGTGCAATTGACTTGCACTGATTGTTTGTCAGATAAGTCACTGTACTCATACACAGTAGTGATGCTTAGTTCATGAAATTCATTTACAGAATAGTTATTTCGTTCCATTATGTGGAAGTGATATTTTCTCAATCAGAATTAGAAATAGTGATAAGCTTTAAAATTTACTTTTACTTGACCCTATGAAACATTGGCCTGAATCCTCCAAGAAATGGCAGTGAGGATTGGATAGTCAAATGCACTGTAAACAATTAGCATATCATGTGTGGACTGTACCACTTTGTACAAGCTTCCTGAGTACATCTCATGTAAAATGTGTAAAGGCTTGATATTTGCATTTATATCAGTGTTAGCCTTGGCATATATCTCACGTTGTCCATTCTTTTTGGGGCTTATCACTTGAATGGAGAGGAAGGATTCAGCTTTTTCCACTGCGTGTCAAATTGATCGTATGTACTGTCTGACTGGGATCAATCTGCAAGTTGTAACATTGTATGTTTGTGTATGTTTGAAAATGCCTTTAACATTATTCTTTGGTTAACTCTTCTTTACATGTTGCTGTGGCATTGTGTTGCACTTTGGGTTTCCCCGAGCGCTTGAACTTCATGCATATTTTAGTCCGATGTCCTCTTGTAAGACATTGCTTGCATATGTCACCAAATGCCAAACTGTGTTTCTGATGGATGAAACAATCCAGGTTTTGTGTAAAACCTGGACTTTTGCAGTTCTTGTTGACAGCTGCAATAGTACTTGCAGAATCAAGCACTTGCAGATGTTGCGGTACTAACTTGTGTCCTGCATCTAGCCTTGTGTCAATAGTGCAATACTTAAGTTTGTCCAGAAGTGCCTTTCATAAAGATTTGATGGCTGTAGAAGCAATGACAACTTTCTTCAGCCTTTCAGTTTAGTTATCTTCAGTGAAATCACATTCATTATTATTGCATCTGCCTATGAATTGGTTGATGTTTTTACCTGACTGTCGGTGGTATGATATATACTCAAGCTGACATATTCTGAAGTTGACTCTGACCTGATGTTGATATTCCATAAATTGGAAGACCTTGTCTGAATTTTTGCAGACAAAATGCTGGTGGTTTTAATTCTTCTCAACTCTTCATTCCCCAAAGCAATAATAAGTTTAACTACCTGCATCCCTTTGTCAGTTATTTGTTTATCTAAGGAGACTGGTTATTTATTTAAATAACTAGAGTCCATACTGAATGACATTGGAATACCAGCCCACGTCAGATGCCCTCTTTATATCCTTGCTATGCTTCTTAGTGCTGTTTCAAACTGCCAGAACAAATCTGTGTTGCAGTAAAGTTTCTGTGGCTACTTTATTTTTGCTGTAGCTTTAAATGTTGTAAGTTCATACCTCTAGGTAAATTTTGCAGCAAAAATGACAGGATTGTACATCACAAATGCTTTTGATAAATTAAACTATTTTAAATGTGGTTTTACTGTCTATTTTGATGCAATTAATTTAAGGAATGCTTTAATAGGTTCAAGCTATCTTTCAGTATCTTTTAAAATACCCATTTTTAGAAACCAGACCAGCTGTAGCCTCCTGCTTCTTTTTAAGGAAACAGAGAATATTCTAAATGGTTTCTTTCTTTTGTACAGCTGTAGCCTTCAGTCTTGGTTGTTGAAAAATGAGCTTTAGCTCTGCACTTAGACAGATGATGGGTGACCATTAATAAAAACTTTTCACAACCACCAATGATGAAATCTTCTTTAAGCTTTCAATACCAACTTGCAGTCACCAGCCTATAATATATACTCGCTGTCCACCAATTTCAAGTACCTATTTGCTGCCTCTATTGCTACCATGGTATGGTTTGTGGTTTTCTATATATTAGACCATAACATATACCGCAGACAGTTGGGTTTATATTAAGTCAGATATCTGGAAGTTTATTAACAACTATCTACGGACACTAATATGACACCTCAAACTTACATATACAGTCTGGGTATATACTTAGATTATGAATGTTACATATATAGTTAACTGGCTGACTAACCAGCATACTGACTACCTAATGACTATATAGAGAGTAAGATGAAGATCTTTTCTACAAGGGATTCACATGTCATGATGTCATCTAACTGCCTTAAAGGTATAGTGCCTTTCTGAGATCTGTGCAATAATACATATATGTGTGTAATTGTTGAGTAGCAGTAACAGTACCATAAAGTGCCTAAATTGAAAGTTGAGGTGTTGTTTGTCATATGCTTGGGGTTTCACACCAACTACTCTATGCGCTAGACACCATAGATCTGGGAGTAAAACAAGAAGAAGCACCACAAACTCTCCGCAGATGACTGATAAAATCTGTTCAGACCGCCAATGTGTAAACAATACCACTGTCCCAATTACAAGTTATGTGCATTCATCCCATGTGTAGTTAGATGAATGCTGCAGCTGGCCTCTTTATTCTCTGCTCTCAGTCTTTATTCTCCATTACTGCACTGTAACTGCAGCAGCTTGCTTATAGTACAATGCTGTCACGATTGAGGGGTGATGTGATCGGTAGCGCTAATGCATACATATGAAGTAACATAGCAATAAACCATCCATTTGCATTGAACAATCCAATAACCTAATAATTGAAAACACAATCAAACAACGAACTTAACAAAAACAGATGTTTTACTGTCTGGCAACTTCATAAAAGGAAGGCCAATTCCTGGAAGCAGTGATAACAAAATTCTTTCTTCTGTTTCTCTACACTGAAAGCCTTCCAAACAAATGACCCTTATCTAATGTACTCTGACAATGTCTCTGAACCACCTTGAGAACCCACTATGGAAATTTGAGGATCAAGGAGACCCTAGATACTTAACAAAAAAGGCATATTTAAAATCCTATTGACTATAAAATCTATTACAATAGCGCATAATATGATACGATAACAGCTTAGAATCTAGCCCAGAATAAATACTGTGTAACAAATACAAACAAAGTTCTGTTCTATTACCTACAAATTGAGTAGAACTGAATTTGATCCCTGAGAGAAGCGGCTGTAAAATTTCCAGTTCTGCTATATAATTGGGTGATGTATAAGTTTTTCACCGCTATCAGCTCAGATCTAGCAGTAGTGCTGTCAAGTGAACAGCCAAATAACAGCACAACATGTTATCTCGAGTAGTGGCTTTTCCTTACAATACGGTAACTCAACAAACTGCTGCCAGTGGAGGCTGTATACATTTTCCCTGGTTGCAGACAACCCCCTATCAGCCATCAGTGACATTTGCACACTGCTGTCCTCCACACTGCAAACTCAAAACAGAAGCAAATATTTGGAAGGAAGATAAAAATCTGAGAGACGCCACTCAACAGCCACCAGAACCACAGGCAATGCAATCCCTCGCAATCCTGTCTCCTAACATGCGTTCCATATGAAAATCAACACCAATGTTATAGATTTCCTGAGTATTCTCAGCTTCCCTCAGGAATCATTGGTTAGGTTGCCTTACATCCAGAGTCAATGGGAACGTGTGAGTTGTGAATGGTGGTCATGAGTATGTGAGAACTGCCAGGTTCCTTGACTGCTGTAGGACCCCAATCTAATGGAGTTAAATTAGTAGCAATGTTACCTCCAGTTGAAATAAATTCATTGTGTTACATTGTCTTTCAATTGGCCACAGCTCACGTTGAGTGTTTAGTCTGTAGAATATAGGTGTATTCATTTCAGAGGAGGGCATGTAACACAGCGGTAACATTCCTGTCTCTAGGCTGGAAGCCATGGGTTCAAGTCCAAATAAGGGCTTGACAGCCACAGAAGATGTGTTCATAATTTGGCCAAACAGTTTGATTTTTCAGCCTCCAAGTCCTTCCAATACAGATAATAGCAGATGGTAAGAGTGGGAGAATGTCCTAGTCAACAAATCTGGCAAACCGCTGTCAAAGTTTATCATTAAACAAAACCATGGATCAATCCAATGGAGTTCCATGGTCACTAATTTCCTTTTAGGACATGGTACCTGGAGAGAGAGTTTTATCTAACATCTAGATTTTAAAAAAAACTTTATTGATAGCTTTCAGTGGTTCAAAAAAGCTTGTCACAATTATATACATATTTTAATTCATATCCATATCTTAAATTTATGTCACTTTCTTAGTCACAACTTGATCTGATTAGAGAACATGCTAGCAGCAATAAGGATGAGTAATAAATACCGGCCTAGCTAGTGACATCCACATCCATGAATGAATTTTTAAAAAGTGGCCAGATCACATGGTACAAGTCCAACCATTTTATCAACTCACAGTAAATGACCTCCAACTCAGAAGTCACATGGATAATGAGACTTACTGAACAAAATATTTTGCCAGTGCACTACTAAGTTACACACAGGGATTTGGGCAAATTAACATTATTAAAGCAGTCCAGGGGACATTTTGAATTGTAACAATCCTTGCTTTGTATGAACCAGGATATCAAAAGTAGAAATTCTTCTGTTCCTCAGCCTTACACTGCAATTTCCTCTTTATCACCCAACTGAGTGCCCCATTCCTTATCAACTGCCAATAAAACTTGATGGTTGTGTGAGTATCAACAATTTCTGCAAACCAGATGATCAGGTGTGAGCCATTTGTTCATATAATTAATAACACTTTGAAATCTGGGATCATTCCACCAGATTCGCAAGTGGCTCATATGATCTCAAAGCTTAAGTTAAGAAAGAAATCGGGCATTTTGTTGGATTCTGGCTGTGAAACGACTTGAAATATCTTTCCTCATCTCTGTTTTAAATGGACGCCCACTTATTTTTAAACAAAGGCCCCTAGTTCTAGATTCTCCCACAGGGCCCATTTAAAACAGAGATGAGGAAACATTCCTTCTCTCAGAGGGTTGCCAGTCTTGGGATTCCCTTCCTTCAAATTCAGTGGATGCAGAATTTTAAAATATTTTCAAGATAGGTTCTTGATTACCAAGGGAATGAAAAGATTTTTGGGGATATGCAAAGATCTATTGTGGAGGTTAAAATCAGATCAACTGGGATCTTATTGAATAGAAGAGCAGGATTAAGGGGCCATGGGGCCTACCCTTGTGTCTTGTTTGAATAAAGTATTACAGTGGACATTATTTATGATCACTGAGATTACAAAATCCCAGCATTTCTTTACTGAATCTAATTGTATGTTTTGCTACATTCCTTCATTTCTGGAAAGTTTTCAAAAAGGTCTCACACAGATAGGTTGTATAATCACCTGTGTTGGATAACAAATTGGTTACAAGTTAACTGACAGAAGGTCCTTGCCAGTTTATATGATTTCTACAGGCAAATTAGCATATAGGCCTTGATTCTTGTTTTGGGGTTGAAGCCCAACATCAGAATCAAATCCGAGTCCCAGGCTCGCACCATATTCAAAATAGTCACCCTAAACAATTCTCAAAGAAATGGTCAATTCATGGCATGTGGTTGCACTTAATGTCAAATTAAAGACAATAAGTGGGCTCCTGACTTTGAGCGACCAATAAAAGGCCTTCCAGAACTGAAGGAGCTGCAGCCTATCACTCCACAGGTAGGAATGGGCTCCACAACTTTTAGGGGATTAGTCCAGATCATTAAAAGCTTGTAATTCACAACCCCTCAGGCATTTTGTGAGCCATATAATACAAGACAAAATCTTTGAAAGACAGGTTCCAAACCGTCAATTAATTTTGTTTTGGACAATTGACCTTAATAGTTACTCCATCACCAGTGTCAGGCCAATTGCCTGTGGATCCTGGGATCATCCCTCTGGTATTTTTCAATAGGGCTATAGCATTTATGGACTTCCTTTCTTCTGGCACTGCTCCCACATACAAGAATGGTTGGAAATCTTTGAACATAGCCTCTAATTTCTACTCTCAGTAGTTTAGGATGCACCCATCCAGACTGGAAGAGCAGGTATCCAATATTGCTACTTTACGGTTACATTAACGGCATTCTCTTTGCTAGCGAAAGCATGTGTGAAGAACTCATTTAGTACCACAGCCAGTCTCCTAATTGCACAAGATTTCCTTTTTGATTCTTAATTAGGTCCATCTTCCTTTGACTATGTGTTGATTAAAAAATACATTTGCGTTGATTTTATATTAGCTGCTAATTTATTTTCATACTCTCTTTTTACGCTTCTTAATCTCTTCCTTAATTCTCTTCTGTAATTTTGATATTCAGCTCAGTCGTCTATTGTATTGTGAACCTCGACACATTTGTTTTGCATCTTCACGTGCACTTGGTTTCCTTTGGGGAGTCATGGGAAAATGCTTGGAAGGGCTAACAAATTGATCAGTTACCTGATGGTCAACATTGCGAATTCTCTTTCAGAGGTCACAAGTCTTGGTGTCAGACTTGAGTCTAGAGTTCTGTGAAACGGAAGTTGTTTAATTTTTTGGAGTTTGCTGAGGAAATAACAAGCAAGGTGGTTAAAGGGAACCTGTGGAACTGGTGCATTAGATTTCCAAATTGCAGGAGGTGCCACTTCACTAAATAAGAGCAGAAATGAAACCAGACAGACTACCTGGTATCGACCAAGGCACTCGAAATGACAACAGCAAAAATAGTCCTTGCCACTACCATCTGGGGCTTAGTGCCAAATGTGGGAGAGTTGTATCACAGACTAGTCAAGCAACATCTGACATAGTCATACTCACAGAGTCATACCTTACAGACGATGTCCCATGCACCACCACACCACCCTAAGGTATGTCCTCACCCAATGGCAGTTCAGATGCAGCAGAGTTGGCAGCACGGTGTTATTCAGTCAGGATGGACTTGCGCTGGGGGTCCTCAAAACAGGTTCCAGACCTCATGAAATCTCATGGTACCAGGTCAAACATGGGCAAGGAAGCTTCTTGCTGATTACCGTGCACTGTTCTCCCTTTGCTGATGAATCAATGCTCCTCCAGATTGAACAACACTTAGAAGAAGTACTGAGGATGACCAGGGTGTAGAATGTACTCTGGTAGAAAGTTCAATACCCACCACCATGAGTAGTTCAACAGAGCCACTAATGATTGAGCTGATCAGATCCTAATGGATAGTACCAGGAGCAGAACCAGAAGGAGTTGTCAACCTGGTGAAGCTACCAAACGGGACTACTTGCATGACAAACAGTATAAGTAGCAAATGATATACAGAGCTAAGTGATTCCACAACCAATGGATCAGATCAAGGCTCTGCAGTCATGCCACATGGTGGTGGACAATTAAATAACTCACTGGAGGAGGAGCTTTCACAAATGCCCCTATCCTCAAAGCTGGCACATCAGTGCCAAAACAAGGCTGAAGCATTTGCAACAATCTTCAGTCAGGAATGCCAAGTGGATGATCCATCTCCGCCTCTTCCTGAGGCCCCATTGCATTAGAGATACCAGTCTTCAGCCAATTCAGTTCACTTCACGTGATATCAAGAAGCAGCTGGAGGCACTGGATAATGCAAAGGCTATGGGCTCTGACAACATTCCAGTAAATGTACTGAAGATCCTAGTACTGTTGTTCTAGAACTTGCTATAATCCTACTAAGCTGTTCCAGTACAGCTCCATTGCCAGCATCGACCTGACAATGAGGAAAATTGCCCAGGTATGTCCAGTGCATAAAAGGCAGGATAAATTCAACCTGGCCAATTACCGTCCCATCAATCTACTCTGAATCATCAGTAAAGTATTGGGAGGGGTCATCAAAAGTACTATCAAAAAAGCAGCACCTGCTCAGCAATAACCTGCTCACCAGTTTGGGTTCCAGCAGGGTCACTCAGCTCCTGACCTCATTACTGCCTTAGTTCAAACATGGACAAAGAGCTGAATCCCAAAGATGAGGTGAGAGTAACAGCCTGTGACATCAAGGCTACATTTGACCAAGTATGCCATCAATGAGCCCTACTAAAACTGGAATCAATGGGTATTGGAGGGAAATCTCTCTCGTGATTGGAGTTATACCTAGCACACAGGAAAATGGTTGTGATTGTTGGAGGTCAGTCACTTCAGCTCCAGAACATCTCCGCAGGAGTTCTTCAGGGTAGTGTCCTAAGCTCAACCATCTTCAGCTGCTTCATCAATGACCTTCCTTCAATCATAAGGTCAGAAGTGGGGATCTTCGCTGATGATTGCACAATTTTCAGCACCATTCATGACTCCTGAGATACTGAAGCAGTCCGTGTTCAAATGCAACAAGATCTGGACAATATCCAGGCTTCGGTTGAAAACTACCAAGTAACATTCATACCACACAAATTCCAGGCAATGATCATCTCCAATAACATGCAGGCTAACCAAGGCCTCTTGATATTCAATGACATCCCCAACACGGAATCCCCCACTATCAGCATCCTGGGGATACCACTGACCAAGAACTGAAGTGGGCTAGCCAAATAAATACAGTGACTACAAAAGCAGGTCATGGCCTAGGAATCCTGCATCAAATAACTCCTCTCCTAACTCCCCAAAGCCTGTCCATCATCTACAAAACATAAGTCAGCAGTATGATGGAATACTCCCTACTTGCCTGGATGGGGGCAATTACAGCAATATTCTAGAAGCTGGACACCATCCAGGACAAAGCAGCTTGATTGGCACCACATCCACAAACACCTTAGCAGCACTGTGTACCATCTACACAGTGCACTGCAAACTTTTACCGAATCTCTTTAGATACCACCTTCCAAATGCATGGCTATTTCCATCTAAAAGGACAAGTTCAGCAGATCCATGGGGATCACTGCCATGTGCAAATTCCACTTCAAGCCACTCACCATCCTGACTTGGAAATACATTGCTATTCCTTCACTACTGCTGGATCAAAATCCTGAACACCACATTCCTGACTCACGCCTTCAAAACAGCCCCAATGGCCGCTTATGTTCCAATGGTAAGGGTTGTCCTCTAACAACATGGCCCTCCATATCTCTCATGGCAAGATATGCCCTCCCCATGGCCGCTATGCCAACCCTGTGCACATTCACCCATCAGTTATTATATAGAAGCAGTGACTCCTTTTGTGACAGTAGGATGTGTTAAAAAATGCTTTAAGGAGATATTCACTGAAAATTGCCACTGTGTAAAAACTATCCCTCTCATCTATAGGGCAATAAAAATGTTCAATCATCCAGATCTTTTACTTCAATTGCTGAAATTGCAAACTGAAACCTCTTAGCCTTGAGGTATTACACATGGTGTATTTAACAGCAAAGTTCAAACAAGTAATATCATTGGGGGAGGGTGAGGCATAAGTTTTGTTTCTGCTACTAATTTCTGAAAGAGACAGGAAAATATACGTTTTGCTCAGCAGTCCGAAATCAACTGATATGCAGATGTGAATATGTTACTGCCAGATAATAACGTTTAGTGTGTTGATTGTTGAAATGGTCATGGATTTAATTTCAAAGCCTTGAAACTAAAGAAAATTTCAATTGCTCAAGTATTTTCTGTGTTTTAATTCCTGTAATTAAAAGTGCATCATCTTGTGAATGTCTTGTTCTAATGTGTCTTGAACTATCTTGTAAATAACACAGACCAGTTCTGATGAAAGGGCATCGACCTGAAATAATGGCACAATTATAAACAGGGAGGTAGGGAGGAAGCAGCTGGCTGGTAGCAACAGATGCAGTTTTGAAGTCAGGAAAGCTGGAAGACGTTTCTCTCGCATCCTGCCAAGTCTAACAGCAGGATCTGATTTCCAAGTTCTATCTATGTCTCCCAGCCACAGCCAACCAGATTGAGAGGCAGGCTGGCTGTCAGGCAATGGGAGAGATCGGACTTTGTGACCGTCGGGAGACTACAAGTCATTGGAGGAGGAGTGGGTAGAAAATTGTGGAGGATATGGAAGGAGAGAGGCAAAGTAAATCGCAGGCACGAGAGGGTATTGGGAGGCTACTGGATCGCAGGGCTGTATGGGGTTTGATCGCTGGGGAGGTTAACAGTTTTTCTTGGCAGTGGAGAGAGAAGCATTCCTGTTGATACTGGCCCACAAGCTGTGCTAGACAAATACCTCACTGTTCCATGCAGCAGAGCTTGCCTCCCCTGAAAGAGGGTGAAAAAAATGTGGCACACAGCCTTATTAAAATATTTAAATGCATAATATACTTCCTGGGGTTTGGTTATCTCCATGAAAACAGGGAGAAGGTAGGTTATAGGGGGCTGCAGTGATGCATACGGGTTTGTGATACTCTTTATGTTTTCTACTTGTCATCTGGCCCAAATCCATCCAGTTTTGAAATTTAAAATTCTCGCATTAATTCCACTCTCTGTTTCTCTCCAATGATGCTGCCTGACCTGCTTGATTATGATTGATAGCTATCTCTCAGCCTTATGCCAAACCTCAGGTTTGGAGCTAGGAATACAGTCAACTCCCATATGGAAGGCCCAGTAATCCAATGCCTCAACAATTCTGCTCTCCATTCTTCAAGACAACATCAATAAATGAAAATGTAGTCTGGCCTATTAGAGAGACCTTAGTGGACTGCTCCTATCACTGAAAATGGGAATTGGTACTGCACAACTCCAGATAATGCACTGATGGTTGGGGTAGATGTCAACAACAACAACTTTCATTCTCACAGCACCAAAATCATAGTTTTTTTAACAGCACAGTGTAGGGCTTAGAGCCAGATCTGCCAGTATGATTCCATAAGACATCATATAGGGCAGCTAACAAAATTTAGTGCAGGGAACCAGCATAGATGTAATGGGCTGAATGGCTTCTTTCTTGCCGTAAATGACTCTGTGACTCTCTAATACAATCACATTAATAACAACAGATTGGCCTTGATTATTAGTGCTTTGATAATTAAACTGATTTAACTGAAGTTTTGTGTCTTTTAAATCATGGTCCATCAAAGCTCACTGGAAAAGGACTCAAAAGAAGTTTATTCCATTTATTGGGTGGAAATTAATTGAGGATGTGCAAGTCCAGCTGGCTGCTTCAGATGTGGGTGGAGCTTCTGCCCATGTTGGGGAAGGTAAACCACGCCCCATGAAGCATCAGAAAGCCCATTAGATTAGCAGAGACACATGGCCTGGACAATTACACATTGGGGATAGGCAGGAAGCCAACTAAACTGCCAACAGAATGGGCTCAAAGGTCTGGCTGCCAGGTATAAGTGGCACCTGACATACATCCATTCACAGTAACATCAATTCCACTGTGTCTGAAAGTCGCTTGCATGCTGCTACCCCACGATCTCTCAGAGAGAAGTCTCCTAGTGGGCAAAGCATGGACCAGCAATGCCTGCCTGGAGGTTCTCCCTCCAGCTTGTCTTGGATCTGCAGGAGTTGTTCTTATCCAGGAGACACTTCCACAAGGCCAAAGAGACCTGGGCAGAGATCACCACAGATATACAAGTTGAGGAATCTGGCAGCAGTGTAGGAAAAGGATCAATGACTTTCTCTGCTCTGCCAGGACGACGGCAACATTCACCTTACACAAATGTGGCTCTCATGAGGTTAGTATGCTAGAATAGTCCAGCTTTGGACTATCAGAGGTGAGCTAATAACATTATGTCAGGCAACAGGACATCGCCCTCTATAGCCTGACATCAGCTCCACTGTAGATATCAGGGTCACTCCAAGTAAGGTTCTGTGATGGCACGAAGGTGGGACGGGTGTTCAACCATTCAATGGAAAGTCCATGTTTTGTGTTAATATATATATGCTCGCTCACTTTCTTCAAGTGTGGTGAGTGGTCAATCCGAAAATCCAGTCAATCAGGAAGCCCATTAGATTAGCAGAGACACATGGCCTGGACAATTACACATTGGGGATAGGCAGGAAGCCAACTAAACTGCCAACAGAATGGGCTCAAAGGTCTGGCTGCCAGGTATAAGTGGCACCTGACATACATCCATTCACAGCAACATCAATTCCACTGTGTCTGAAAGTCGCTTGCATGCTGCTACCCCACGATCTCTCAGAGAGAAGTCTCCTAGTGGGAAATCTGTCTGGAAAAATGACCCCAAGCTTTCAGTCTCCTGTCACTTCAACACACCACCACGTTCCTATGCCAACAAGCAGGTCTTGATATTCCAGCAAGCCTCAGTGCAAGCTCAAAGGACATCTCATTTTCCGCTTGGGGACCTACAGCCTCTAGGACTCAACATTGAGTTCAATAACTTTACAGCCTGATTCCATCCTTCCATGCTTTTTCCCACCCCCCACACCAGGTCCTATTATGACATGGGTTGCTTTCAGTACAGATCACCCATTCTCTCCTTCTCTTAGTTCTTGTTATCACTTATTCAGCTTTTCTTCTTTGCTGGCTTCTTTCCTAACTTCATCTTCAGGCTAAGTACTTTTTCTGAGCTGTTAACAGTTCTGATGAAGATTCACCAGACTCAAAATATTCACTCTGCTTTCTTCGCACAGATGCTGCTGAGTTTCCCTAGTAGTTTCTGTTTTTGTTTCAGATCTCCAGCATCCACAGTTCTTTGCTTTATATGACTGTGATGAGCAGTCACATTGGTGGGAGAAAGAAAGGACTGCAGTTGCTGGAAGTCAGAGTCGATACAGTGTGGAGCTGGAGGAGCACAGCAGGTCAGACAGCATCAGAGGAGCAGGAAAGTTGATGTTTTGGATCTGGACCCTTCATCAGGACAGTGGTGGGGCCTGGTTAACCAGTCAATGACTTTTAGTGGCTTACATCCAAAGTGACAATCATTAATGGGTGAAGGGAGTTAGTGAAATCTCATTAATGGGCTAGCAAGGAAGTGGTGGTGTGTCTGTGTTCATTAATGATTGAAGTCTCTTAGGCTTCTAATACTTTGTTTGCTCAAGGGATGCATATATCATGGTGAGACAACATATGTTGTCCGTCCTTTATTCCTCCTGAGAAGATGGTGCCTTACTGGGTCCTGGAAATGCTGCAGTCCATCTAGTGTATGCACAGCATTGTTACAAAGGCTGTTGCAGGATCTTGAACCTGTGAAGTATTTGTGACCTAATTCCAAGTCAATGATTGACTTTGAGGAATCCCTGCAGATGGTCATATGTTTCCTGGGCTTGCAACCCTTGCCCTTCTTGGTGGTAGGAGACTGTGGGACTATGTCCTGCAGAGAAACTGGATGCATTGGCTGTCAATCTGCTGTGACAATGTGCATCTAGCATTTACCATCAGGGCTTACAGGAGCTTCATTTATTAATACCACAAAATACCGGATGCCAATATTAGAACCTGTTGTGCAAAAAAAAACCTGCTACTGATATAAAATAATTCTTATGTGGTTTTATAGTTGGTACACCCCCATTAAACCAACTTAAAAGAGTCAGTTAAATATGAAATAGGTATTAGCCCATGTATCTCACTTAGGGTCAGAAACTCATTTTACATCTTTGATCAGATTAAGACTTACTCACCTATAGATAGATGACCTCCTCCGATAATGATTCTGTCCAGGAGGTCTTGCAGGGTATGTTCAGGAGGTGGGGGTGCCCAGTTTAAGGTTGGTTCAGGGATGGTTGTCAGCTGTCCAAGGGTGTAAGGGGTCAGGGAAGTCCGATTTGAGGTTGGATGGTCATTGGAGAATGGTGATGATGATGGTGATGGTGGCGGTGGTGGTGGTTGGGGGGGGTGGGGGTGG
>NC_063340.1:51565753-51609576 GCF_021869965.1 Rhincodon typus | reverse complement strand
GGGGGGGGGGGGGGGGGGGGGGGGGGGGGGGGGGGGGGGGTGGTTTGGTGGGGAGGCAGCTTAATAGTTAACCAGGAGTTATAAAGAGTTTGTATTCCTCTCGCATCACATGGGAAATTATTACGCTTAAGTGCATCGGAATCTTCTGAATTCTCTGACTTTAATGGACTCTTTCAGAGGGTTTTGAACTCAGAGGAAAATGCCCATCAGAAAATTCAATTTTCCGAGCAATCCCCATGGAATTAGCCACATCTGGGATTCCACATGGTTCTGACAATGCAACTCCAGTGAACACTGCTCCAAGACCTCACTGGCCATCCAAATATCTGGGCATTTCATAATCACATTGATAATAATTTTATTTCCGTAATGCAACATAACATGCTGGCTTTGTCTGCATATTGAGCATGTAGCCAGCCAATAGCCTGGATCATACTGGGCTGCAGCTGGAACCATTCAAATGAGGCCCCATCACGGAGGACGGGCACTTTATAAGTCATGATCCTACCCCCAAAAATGGGGGCAAATATATTTCCCAATACTTGCTTTTCTCAGTTACTACCTCGTGAAACAAAGCTTCTTCTACACTGTGATTACTCAAAGTCACTTTAACACGGAATCTTAATCAGTTCGCTCAAAGATTTGAAATTGACAACAATCTGAAAGTTGTTTCACTTTAGGTTTGACTGCTTGCAGTCCATAGCCTCAGTACACTGAGCTGTAGTTTACAGAATGGCAGCCAGAAGAAGCAGAATGAGGGACTTGTCAAAAACAATTTGCAATGAAGGCGAACAGTTCACAATGCATATCCTCACCTCACAAAGTGAACAGCTGTGAGGCTTTTACAGTGAATCTCTTTTTATACTTCAGTCAACTCGGTGTTTTTTTTTAAAAGAGATTTGTATTCTGAAGCCACCCTCAAATATCTGCTGCTAAAGGCAATAATGGACTGTTTTTTGTTTGCCTCAAAAGAAACCAGAATTAAACGGACAGAACAATGGTAAGCAGCTGTATGCAAAACATAACATTTTCAACACACCTTCAGCAAAACAAAACTAGTAAAAGACTTTCCATTGCTGATGCAGCGTATCCATAAATTCATTCAGCAGATAGGTTGTACATCTGCATTTTTGTCACAAATCAATAATAATATTTAACATTCTGTTAGGAATAGAACACTGCGTACATTACATGTTGTCTTGCATTCAGATGATTGAATGTAGTTCCACTTTGATCCAAGTGTGTAGTACTTAGCACAAATTGCGATTGGAACAGTTAATGACAATCTTCTGCTTCTGTCAGTGTAGCGAAACCTATTTATGTGAAAAACTACTTGAGTGAAAGAAATATCTAAAACACACTTCTATTTTATGACCTACATGGAGCTGATATTGCAGCCCATTACACACAAGTAAATGTAACAGCTTAACAGCTTTTCCGAATGCTGTAGTTTGGCATGTATAGACATGGGACTCTGCTACAAATCTCTTTAAAGTCACACACTAAATATACCATGTACTAAATTGTGGTCAAAACAAATATGTGACAAGATGATTCTCTCAAATTAATCATCTTCTGGAGTCATTGATTATCTTTGGATCGGTTCGAGGGACTTCAAAGGCCTAGGAGTACTTAACCAAATTGAACATTCTTTAGATGTGTCTGGATATTGACTTCTGGCAGTCTATCCGATCACACCCTATATGCAAGATTCTGTTATCAGAAACATAATAACAGACGTAGATCATTCATTACTACAAGGCTGTTCTGCTATTCACTTACATCATGCTTGTATGATCGTTAATTGAATTCCATCTTCCCAGTTTAATTTCGCCACTTTTCATTCCATTGCCTAATTATAGTTCTGAAGGTTTTAATTAACCTAACAGCTGTGGTTACTTGGGTCAAACACCACATCCAGTATTCAATGATCCAAGTGTTCTCTATACGCTAGTCAAATAGCAGACCATGAAGACTCCAGAAACTGCTGGAGAAACTCAACAGGTATGGTAGCATCCATGGAGAGAAAAACAGAATTAACTTTTCGAGTTCAACAATACCCTTCATCAGAACTGAAAACAGCTTGGACATGGTGCTGTTTATGCTGATGGCAGGAGTGTGTGGGAAGAGAAGAAGTGAGTGGAATACATGGATATGGTGCCAAGAGAGAGAAAAAAAGAGAAGTGAATAAAGGATTTGATGATAAACTGAGAGAACTAAATCCTGAATGGGTGTTAACGGGAAATGTGAATAATTGAAATGGGTTAGCTATGCAATGAACAACCCATCAGAACACAGCTTTGTGTGAGGGAATTCGTGTCTCACTAACTTGATTGAGTTTTTTGAAGAAGTGCCAAAGAAGACTGATGAAGGCAGGGCTGTACACATTGTCTATATGGACTTCAACAATGTGATTGATGAGGTTCTGCATGGTAGACTGGTTAGCAAGGTTAGATCACATGTAATCCAGGGAGAGCTAGCCATGTGGATACAAAATTGGCTTGAAGGTAGGATACGGAGGGTGTGGTAGAGATTGTTGTTCGGACTGCAGTGAGTCGCAAGGCTGTATGCTGGGTCCACTGCTTTTTGACATTTACATAAAATGATTTGGACGTGAATATAGGAGAAATGGCTAGTAAGTTTGCAGATGACACCAAAATTGGTGTAGTGGTCAGTGAAAAAGGTTATCTTGGAGTAAAATGGGGCTTTGATCAGATGGGCTGATGATGGGCTCCTGTCCTATGAAGTTTGTTGACTTTCTGAACACAATGCTTCGACATTAGTGACAGGATAAAGGAATGCCAATTCAATAGTATTCTAAAAGTTCCTTGAAGGTGGAGTCACAAATAGACAGGATAGTGAAGAAGGCATTTGGTATGCGTGCTTTTATTGGTCAGTGCATTGAGTATAGGAGTTGGGATGTCATTGCTGCGGCCGTACAGGACACTTTTTGAATACTGTGTTCAATTCTGGTCTCCCTGCTATAGGAAAGCTGTTGTGAAACTTAAAAGGGTCGGAAAAGATTCACAAGGATGTTGCTGGGGTTGGAGTGTTTGAGCTATAGGGAGAGGCTGAAAACACTGGGGCTATTTTCCCTAGAACGTTGGAGGCTGAGGGGTGACCTTAGAGAGGTTTATAAAAACATGAGGGGCATGGATAGGGTGAATAGCCAAGGTCTTTTTCCCAGGGTAGGGGAGTCCAAAACTAGACGACATAGGTTTAAGGTGGGAGGAGAAAGATTTAAAAGGGACCGAAGGGGCAAATTTATCATGCAGACGGTGGTGCATGTTTGGAATGAGCTGCCATAGGATATAGTGGAGGCTGGTAAAACTACAACATTTAAAAGGCATCTGGATGGCTACATGAATAGCAAGGGTTTAGACGGATATGGGCCAAATGTTGGCAAATGGGACTAGACTAATTTAGGATATCTGGTTGGCACGGACAAGTTGGCCTGAAGAGTCTGTTTCCATGCTGTACAACTCTACGATTCTATAACAGGATCTGGAGGTGTAGGGGTGGATAAGGAACATGGAAGAAGGTATTTATGCTTGAAGTTGTGAAATTCAACATTGAGTCCTGAGGGCTATAAGGTACTTAGGTGGAAGCCAACACCAACATGGCTCAAGGCTTTGCACAGTGTTAGCGAACCATTCTTTCTGAATGTATTAGCCAAAGGCTCTGTGTCCTTTACAACACAAGCGGTAGCTTTTTCACATTCAGCTGCTCTGGTAGAAGTCAAAACCATGGAAGCTCATTTTGGTGCCACTTGGACTCAGACTATTGCTAAGGGCACAGCAGATACATCATGCAAAAGGGATTGCATGGACTCTCAGCAATCCGGAAATCTATCCTCTGGCACACTGCTGGATTGCTGAGGGAATGACAGTGGCATGGTGGTGCAACAAAACTATTGCCCTGCCTCAGGATAACAACATTCAACTCGCACCACTTCCAATCTGCCAGTACCTTGCTTTGCCTGTCAGCCAGTCAGAAAGGACTGCTGCTATCACTGTCACTGTGCTGTGGTCCAAAGCTAAGGTTTTCTAGGTCCAGAGCAACTTGAGGTTGACCTTCAAAAAAACTTACAGGCTCCCTTGCTGAGCATCAGGAGCCTTCTATCAGCTATGCGGCCATTACTAGGGTAGTACTGTGTCGGAACACTGGATGGATAGATACACAAAGACACACACTATGGAAATGTGTAAAGATGGTTAGTTGGCAGTTGTGTGGAATATTGTACGGTTGGGTTGAGAATATAGGCTTAGAATGTTTATTTTGTGGTTGTTTTTATTGTTCAGCATTGTGGTCAACATGATGCGTGCCGATGAGTGATAGAGGGTAGGGAAGGAGTAGAATAATTGGTGAATGAGGAATTTCAGTTGCGCTTATCGATATCTCAATTCTGTGGGTTCTTCAGGAACAGCCCAAACAGAAGGGGATTTGTTGGCTGCTGCCTACCTTCTCCTCCTCCTCCTTGGCTATTCACTCTATAACTGGTGGTAAGGATTGTGCCCCATTATAGCAAGACTTCGCAAAATAGAGTTGGCCACAACAAATCAAGGTAGGACAGGCCTCCTCCAAAAATGTTCAGCCAGGGGCAATGCTGCTTTAACACTTCATTGGTCTGCTCAAGGACCAGCAAGGTTCTTGTTACATGCATAATACCATTATGTGCATGGGTACGGACCCTTACCATCAGCAAGATGGCCAGCGGGTAGTCACCTTCACCTAGAGCCACTCTCAGGTTTCTCACAGTGGTCAAAGTGTTCATGATATGGTGCAGAATAAAATCATGACTGCCACCAGAATTACAGCCATTGGCCAGCACCATGTGAATTTTGGGGCAGCGGAAATCTTTGCGGTTGTGATATATCTCAATGTGGATGCTGTATTTCCAAAGCAATGTGTGTGTGTATCCAATGGCACATTGCGACAGAGATAAGTCTGATGTCCTGACAAAGTTATCCACACACTGCACCTTCTTCCCTCTAGAAAGAGGCCACTGAATACAATTCCCTCCCTTTGTATACAGTGTGTCAATGAACCTCATTATCTAACAACAGACAGGACACTGGGAGGTATTGGAGATGTGGCTTGATCTAGCCTAGAATGAGCCAAATGGTAAAAAGTTCAAGGCCATGACCATTTTTGCAACCACTATTGGCGTGCCACCCCCCCGCTCCGAGGCTGCAGGCTTCTTTGGCAGATGGCAGATTTCATTGAGCACGTCTTTAGTGAAATTGAAGTATTGCAGAGGTTGAGATTAAAGGATTATCACTGAAGATCCTGGGTAGATATGGCCTTCTCCTCCTCCCTCTTCGAGCAACTTGCCCTCTTCTGTGTCACTTCAGCTCATTCTCCCTGCCAGGAACGCCAGTCAATGGGGTTATAAACTCAAACATAATTGGGAGCAAGTGGTCTGGGCAGAATCCTTGAGGTAAAAACTTAGGCCCTCACCATGTGCCATGCCACTCCTTGTAGATTTCACAGTATCAGCAACATGCTCCAAACAATTCAACTAACTCAACAGTAGGCAGCAGACATCAATCAGCAGCCAACCTGAAAATTGCTGACAATCTCTTTAAATAGCACTGCTTGAGGTTTCTCCAGCTGCTAGGTGCATAATCAGCTGTGCAAGGTTAAGAGGGGGCATTATCAGCGGCAATGAGGTCAAAAATGGTATCTCTGGAGTCAAATCCGTGCCACATGCTAACATCACGATCAGACAAAGTTAGAACCAAGTTCTTTTTTGCTTCAAGTTAAAGTCAGGTCACAAGTCATTTTTGTTTTAAATTGAACATCCTTTTACACTTTTTGCCTTTGTTCTATTTTTTCCATTACTTTGTTCCATTTGTTGACCGTTAATAATAATTCTAGGATGTATTCTTATTCCTGTCCTATGAAGTTTGTTGACTTTCTGAACACAATGCTTTGACATTAGTGACAGGATAAAGGGATGCAAATTCGATAGTATTCTAAAAGTTACGAGAAAACTCTGAAGTTATTTGTGCCGAAAAAGAGTTCAATGACAATACTGCACTAATATCTGAAGTCATTCTGAACTAAAAATTTGGAAACTAATTGGTAAAAACACATTTAAAAACTTATTTTTTGGAACAGTCTTTCAAGGCGCAAATGAAATTTGATGTCATCATAGCACCTTCTAATTCCACATGTCGTTTTCAGAATCAGCCATTCTCTTTGTGACTGAAGATTAACAACTTTTTATAACTAAACAACATGCAATTTGGTGACAACTGGACTAATGTATAGATTGTGAGAGCAGAACATGTGTTATGCATGAAGCAATTACCAAAGTAGCCCAGCAATTCAGCTTTCAATGCAGTTAATACATACAGCACGTATACACACTGTCGGGGTTTCATGCATGTATGCTGATGATCTGCTCCCCTGTCAAGCCCTGCAGTCCCTCTGCCCTGTCCAGGCACACGGTGATGGAAAGGTCACATCAGGGACAGCCATGGAAACATTTCTGTTTCAGGCTTTGGGAGCAGTACAGTATGCAGGCAGGAACTGGGCTGGAACTCTTTAACTCAAAAGGTGAGTGCATGCGTGTGAATTTGTGTGTGTGTGTGTGTGTGTGCGTTTGTTGTTCAGAGATAAACATTTATTCTTTATTGTTAAACTTATGAAAAAAAAACTGTCTTGTCTTTGTTCTTGTTTTTTGAAAAATAAATATTTTAACCTTTTGTGTTATGACACACATCTTCATGCAGTTGGTTCAGAGGTTGTAAAAATAAGAGAAACGTCCTACCATCTCTCCTCTGCTCGTAACACAGCCAGCATCCGCACTAACAACCTATGCAATGCAGTGTCCAAAAAAGCCCACAGAGACTATAAGAACTGGGTGCAGCAGTAGGCAATTTTTAAAAAAAATTCATACAGAGGATGTGGGCATCATTGACCAAGCTAGCTTTTATTGTATATTCTAATTGCCCAGAGGGCAGCTAAGAATCAAACATATTGCAATGGGTATGGAATCACATGTAGGCCAGACCAGGTAAGGACAGCACTTTCCTTTCATATAGGACATTAGGGAACTGGATGGGTTTATTCCTGACCATCAACAATGGTTTCTTGGTCACCATTAATTCCAGATTTTTATTGAATCCAAATTCCACCAACTCTCTCAGAAGGATTTGAACCCAGGTGCCCAGAACATTATCTGGGTCTCTGGATTAATAGCTAGCAATAATACCACAAGGCCATTACCTCCATTCAGTATAATCATGGCTGGCCTCATCTCGGCCCTCTACTCCACATGGCAGAGCATGTGGCGGCTAAGTTAGCTAAATCACATGGGAGGCCACACAGGCAATTAGGGATGGGAAATAAATGCTGGCCAAGCCAGCAAAGTGCACATTCTCTGAACAAATACAAAGTCTGCCAGCAAAGGAAGAGCTCTGTTGATTAATGCGGAGGTAGGAAGGCGCAGATCTGCATAACTTGCCTGAAAAGCAGAGCCAATGGGAATCAGGGGAAAATTTTATGCTGGTTGTAGTCATAACTAGCATAAAAGGAAGATGGAACAAAAACGGAAGTTGCTGGAAAAGCTCAGCAAGTCTGGCAGCATCTGTGAAGAAAACATCAGAGTTAACGTTTCGGATCCGGTGACACTTCCTCAGAACTGATGGTAGCTGGGAAAATGTTGGTTTATAAACAGAAGATAGGGACGGGAAGGGGTTTGGGAGTAAACGTTAGGTGGGGACAGAACCCAATGAGGGAGAAGAGCAGTTGAACAGACAAAGGAGTTGATAATGATCTGGCTGGGAGGGCGACAGCTGTTAATAGGGACTGTTAGTGACTAACAAGAGGTAGTGTGTAATAGCAGACTATGTGATAACAAGGCCTGGTGTGTGGGATAGGGTGCTAGGATATGAGAGAGTTTAGGCCCTAAAATTTATTGAACTCAATATTGGGTCCGGAGGGCTGCAGGGTCCCGAAGCAGAAAATGAGATGTTGTTCTTCCAGCTTGCACTGAGCTTCGCTGGAACACTGCAGCAAACCAGAGACAGAGATGTTGGCCAGGGAACAGGGTGTTGTGTTAAAGTGGCAGGCAACAGGTAGCTCAGGGTCTTTTTTGCTAGTACAATGTGAAGCGGTCACCCAGTCTATGCTTTGTTCCCCCAACGTAGAGGAGGCCACATTGTGAGCAGCGAATGCAGTAGCCTAGATTCTGGGAATTGCAGGTGAAATGTTGCTTCAGGGGAAGGTGCCGTGGGGCTGTGAATGGTTGTTGGAAGTGAAGGAAGAATGGATCAGGGTGTCCCAGAGGGCACAGTCCCTATTGAAGGCAGACAAGGGAGGGGAGAGGAATATGTGTCTGGTGATGGCATCTCGCTGGAGGTGGCAGAAATGGCAGCTGATGATCTTCTGGATGTGGATGCCGGTGAGATGGTTCCTAATTTACATCATCTGCAGTTCTTTCGGATTTTCTAAAAGGAAGATGGTTGTGGTTGTTGAAGCTCTATCATCTGAACATGAAGTAATCTCTGCAGGTGTTCCTCTGGGTCATATCCTAGGCCCAACCATCTTCAGTTGCTTCATGAATGATTTTCTTTCCTTCATAATGTCAGAGGTGAGGATGTTCACAGCTAATGAATGCACAACGTTCAGCGCCATTCAAGACTCAGATAACTGAAGCACTCTGTATCCAATTGCAGCAAGACCTGGCCAATATCCAGGCTTGGGCTGTTAAGTGGCATGAAATATCTGCACCAAACAAGTGCCGCATAATTACCATCTTTTTCTTTACTCATTCAGGGATATGGGGGTCGCCAGCTGGGCCAGTATTCCTTGCCGATCCCTAGTTGCCCTTGAGAAGGTGAAGATCAACTAACTACTCGAGCTGCTGCAATCAGAAGTTCTGAAGAAGTATTGCATTCAAAACATTAACGCTGTTTCTCTGTCCACACATGCTGCCAGACCTGCTGAGCTTCTCCAGTGTTCTGTGCATTTGTTTCAGTTTTCCAGCATCTGCAGTATTTTGCTTTTAGTAACAACTTGTATCGGATCTGTTTATTTCCAGTGGAACAGTTTCAAACTTTTCCACTGTACCGTGCAATTTCTGGGTTATATCAAAATTCCTGGATGTTTGATCCATGTTGCCAATGAGGAATACTAGGGAATCATGTTTTTGCTGCTTGCTGAATAATTGGAAACCAGTCATTTTGGCATTGAGATTGTTTGGTGTTCTTTGAACGACCGTTGCCTTTTGCTGCAACATCTGAAATCTTTGGTGAACTCAAGTGTTTGATTTGCCCATTTTGCTGCATATTTATGCAAAACATTTCTGGTGGCAATACAACCAACCTGATGATTTTCAAGAACTCATTCCACTGCAAGCTTCTCAAGATCAGATTGAGAATTGGTCCCTGTAAATTAGGTATCTCCCTCAGGGCAGGTTTGTTCTACCATTCTCACATCAGATTTTTTTAAAAGAATTAAAGTCCCTTGCTGCAGCACAGTTATTTGCTAAGTTGGAAAATGTTTAGCTTGAAACCAGCTTAAGTCTTTTATGCTAAAGGGCCCATTTCTGTTCATCATGCACCACATGTGATCTGCTCTGGGTGGAGGTGTCTTAGATTCCTCTACATCTCCTCAGTAATATGGTCTCTATCATCTGGTTGACCAAAACCGGTGCAAAATTGAGGCCAATTCCAAACGCAAGTATAGCATTTCCTAGCAAAAAGGAAGTTGGGGGAGGGGTGTGTCAAATTATACAGAGAGTGTAGGAATGGAGGATCATCTTAGATGCCACGTCAGCATATATACTATGACCTACTTACCTCGAGCCCAACCAAATTTAACTGTGCCTCAGGGATGAAACGTAAGTAATACCAGCTCTTGCCTGCCACCTGAAAGCTGCCCAGTAGATTGCTTCTGGTTTTGCAGCAGGTGGTCTCTCATTCAAGGACACTCCATGCCTGACCAAGAGACCTGTATAGGGGAGAAAGGGAAGGGGGGGTGCACCAGAAGCCACATCCCCCAGCCCTAATCCTAACATCACTGCCCTGTTTCCCATGACAATCCCTGGCGGCAGCAGGCACCATTCCTGCCGGCATTCAGCGGATGAATGCTCGAAGCTGATCCACGAAGTGTGTACCGGGCTGTTAATTTTGTCAGGCCTCCAGCACAGAGTGAACACAGGATTCCCACTGGGTCTCCAACAGATGGGGGAGATTCCTGAATTCTGGCTGTTAAATTCTGACCTGCTGACCAATTCCAGCGTTTTCACTTTTTAAATCATACTTCTTAGACTATATGTCTCACAATTTTCATATCTTTAACCAGGTGACTACTGGAGAAGCCAGATCTGTGCTATTCGGCCAGGGAAAACTTCATTCTCTGCATTTTCTGTCATTTATTTTGTCTTAGCACCCTTTCATTGCCTCTTTATCTCTTGATTAATGTATATTTCCCTCTTGCACCAGGTCTCTCAAACAGCATACATCTTTCGTTATAGTCCTCAATTGGATCTGCATCTGATCTTTTACAATTGTTTAGGTTCAAACTCCTGCATTGTTATTTTCCTGCCATTCTCTCTCTCCAATAATCGTGTTGTCTCCTGCAAATCTCCGTGAAAGTGGGCTTGACTGAATGCAGCAGGAGGACAAAGTGCTGGTAAGATTGTAGTAGCTATCTTTGGTAACCTTAGAAAAAGAGTAGTTTAATTTTAGGACAAAATTAGTTTTTAAGGATTTTTGTAAGCACCTTTATTCACAGAGAACATGAAGTCCCCTACCTTCATGCAGTATTCTTCTCCTTTTGAATTTTTTTTTGGTTTCCAACCACATTACAATAGACTCAACATCAAACAGGACATATTGCTGGGACAAAATTCTTTCTTGAAATTTAAAGCTCTGCTATGCCTAAAGAACTGAATGATCTTATCTCACTCAACATTGTAGCCAAACGTTATTCAATAATGCACTAATGCAGTTGGAAAGCAGATTATTTCTGACGTATTCAGTGCAGCAGCTTAGTTTAGTGAGTGATAAGTTAACCAGCCATTTCCACTTTGGCAAATAAGAGACTGTCACATGTTGCTTTCTTGATTGAGCTGGAATTTCACAGCAACTTATATTGGATGGGAGATGGGATTTTGTGGCACAGTGATAGTATCCCTACTGCTGCACCAGAGGACCCGAGTTCAAATCTCACCTGTTCCAAAGGTATGTCAATACATACCTTATCAGAGTGATTAAAAATTTCTATATTAGATGGGGATATCTAAAGTAAGTTGAAGTGAACAAATAATTCAATTTGGCAAAGAGAGATTAACTCCTATATTAATTGGATGAGACAGCATGCAGAATTTGTACTAAGCTGACCCACAAATGTTTCGTTGATAAGTTTCCTGCATGGAGACCAGCCTGCTCAACTGGGGAAAAGGTGAACCAATCCAGGGTTAGGTTCTTTGGAGGTGGGGAGGGCATACAAATAGGTTCTATCGGAAGGCCGTTTTGATACTGGGGGTAAATAGGTTAATTAGCGGGAGGGGAAAATGGTCAAATAGCTGTGACATCCTTGCCTCCAACTCCCTCCTGCCTGTCACCTTCTCTCCCTGACCCCTTCCTTTTGACTCTCATCCTGCCCCACTCACGTGTGTCCGGGGATCCAGTGATGATCCTGAGTGAAATCCTTAGATCATGGTGCTACTGGCAGTCTTTAATTGGCCAACAGCTCTTGGAGAATGGGAATCCCATCCTGGGTTCTAAAGGCTAAATGAGGTCTGATGCTTGTCAATGAATTCCTCTAAGGCACTTAATTTAGTCAGGCTTCCTCCAAGGAAGAGATGCAAGGATCTTATAGTTTTGCAGACTATGTCTAAAACCCCTATTGCCAACATTAAATCCAGTCCCATTACTTTTCTTTTGAGGACTTGGCTCATTTAATAGGCACATTTCAGAAATTTTTAAAAATATTTTTTAATTTTTCGAATGAACTAAATACTGTCAACAACGTTTAGAGTAAATGATTCATTAACATTACTTAAAAGTAGGCCACTCAACTCAAATAAAAGCGCTAATATTTCATAGTAAACTCATCTTTAGTTCTATTAATAAAACAACACCAGATTGCCACTCTTAAATATACGAAGGAATATTTTTACAGCACACTGTCCAATTGCATTGGTTCACGGAAGATTTGACATTTGGCAATAAGCAAATGAGTTTGAGTTGAAATGTGGGCAAAAACTGAGCAAAGTCAACCCAACTTTGAGTAGCATTTGCTGAAGCATCACTGAGCGCATCTAAAGCAGAGACTCTTGTTTGACATGTTTCATCATACTATTGGGTCACCTCTGCATAAGGTAAGCAACATTACTTCATCTTTATCATCCGAGCCTGCTGACAGAATCACAGTATTGTTGCAGAAGAGGCCTTTCAGCCCATCATGTCTGTATCAGCTCTCTGAACGAGCATCATGATTCAGTGCTATTCTCCTACCTTGTCCCCATTACCCTGTGCATTATTTCTGTTTAAATAACCATGAAATGCCCACTCTAATGCCTTAACTGAACCTGCCTCCACCTCACTTCCAGACAGTGCATTCCAAACTCAAATCACATTTAATTCTTCTGCAAATCAATTTAAATCTGTACTCTCTTGTTTCTTTTATGAGGGAGAACAGTTTCACTTCGTCTATCCTATCCAGACCCCTCATAAATTTTGAGGACTCCTCTTAGGTCTTCTCCTTGCCAAGTTAAACAGTCCTAACTTCTCCAATCTGTTCTCAGCGAAGTGCCTCATCCCCAGATGTAAACCTCCACTGCAATCTCTCTGATGCACTCATATCCTTCCTAAAGTGAGATACCTATAACTGCACTCCAGTTGAGGCCTAAGCAATGCCCTGTATAGGTTCAGCGTAACTGCTCTGTTCTTGTACCTTATCAATGGAGCCTATCATGTTGTGTGCTTTATTAACTGTGTTCTCTACCTATCCTGCCACCTTTAATGACATATGCACACCCAGGTAACTCTGCTCCTGCAAACCGTTTAGAGTAGTAACCCCCATTGTTTTATATTGTCTCTCTGTGTTCGTTCTTCCAAAATATACCACCTCTCACTTTTTTGCATTGAGCTTCATCTGCCAGCTTTCAATTGTTCATTTTAAAAAATGGCTATCGATATGAACCTCCAGCCTTTGGCAAGAGAAGGATCTGTTCCAGACTGCCCCTGACAAATGTTTGCAGGACCTAGGCCAATGTCTCCCAAAACATGTGCAGTTGCCTGACTATGTGTCTACCCAGCAGGCCCTACACAAGTCAGTCCCTTTAAATGACCACATCACATGACTACAAAATATCCAAAGGCAATACGCACCCAAAAAAATCACCCAGGCACTTAAAAATAATTAGAAGGAACATCCCCTGGGACTTTCCAATGCAATGGATGCTCAGGTTATTAGGAAGCCGGTCTTGTAATTTATTTATTACTTATTGTCTTTACAGCAACGATCTCAATGCTAAGCCCATAAGCACTTTAGTCATCTTTCATCTCAATGAATTATTTAAACTTGCATTATTATACATTGTTTTAAAAGCACTACATTTAAATGAAATTCTTTTCAAAATTCTGGGCATGGAACGATGGTCAAAAAATGACAAAAGAATTATAAATGTTTGGATTGTTTCCCCTTCTGAGGATCTTCATTGAGCTGGCGATGTTCGTGTCATGGGGTAAGAGGGAGTAGAAGAATTTAAAATTGGCTTAATAATTGACAGCCTAAGCTGAATGTTTGACGTGGAGCTGAAAGTGTCAGAGGTCAAGTCCTTTGCAAATCCAATGACAGCTACCATTTTAAAATGATTGTGAGATTGTAAGTCTCATTTAAACACAACATTTCAACTCTTATTGTCAATGACCAGGCTTTCAGGGCCATAGGGAGTGTTTGGTTGAATCAGAAAGTAAGTAGCTTCACATTTACTCCCTGGCTGCCCTACCTGACAGGTCCCTGTGATTGGAAGATCCACCCTCAGCAGCCCTTCCTTTAAGGCCTTCAAACCCTTACCCAGTCCACAAAGCCCTAATTCCTGTTGTCTCAAGAAGTGATCTACATCCTGGCAGGGACTGGGCCTCTATTGAGACATCCAGTCATCCCCTGCTCACCACCTCTCTCTCACCCACCTCTCTGGTTAACCCACTGACCCTGTATATGTAGCACAACATGTGAAACTGTATTGATTACAGAAATTATTGAATTTGTAAAACAAATGGGGACACCATGCATAAACTTAACTCCAGGTAGGCCAATTCCAAAGTAAATAGGAATAATAAAATGAGGAGGGATATGACTATTTCTAGTAAAATGTATACAGTCTGCCTTTAAACGTGAAAAACAACCCAGACAATTGGAACAAAAGAGTTAAAACATCTAGCAGAAAGACAAGACTTAGTCAAGCACAGCAGCTCTTCATAAGAGGATAATTAACACAGAACAGGCTTATCTCCTTCTGCAAAACTGGCAAACCCCAGTGGAATCTTCCATTTTCTACCAAATACCCTACAGCAGTCAAATAATTGAGAGCTTACTCTTGGCAAGGTCACAAAACTATTGCCATTGCACAATGTAAGATGCTTTATACAGTAGTTGTATTGACTGAAAACACAAGGAATTTATTTTAATTCATTCTAAAATACCAAGGACAAGAACATTGTTAGATTCATCTGTAACATGGTTTGCTTCATATATTTTCATTGTAATTTCCTGAAATCCAAATAGGAACTTAAAATTTACATTCAGTATCCTCCATTATTCTCATTACTATTTATATCTATTCCATCTCCATGAGTTTCCTTTCTTTTTTATCTTGATTTTGCTTTCTTTCTCTAACATCCCCTCCTGAAATTTGTGGGGATTGGATTGGATAATCCCTAAAAATGTGAATGGAGACCTTGATGCACAATTGCCCACAGCTGTACAGTGAAATGCAAGAGGTAAGGCAACTTTGTATTGCCTGCTTACTAATGAATACTGTGCATAGTCAGTGCTGAGCGATCTGTAGAGGGGGTGCACATATTGGCAGTGGGGGTGGGGGGATACTGTCATTAACAATGTCTTAACGGCGAGATGAATTATAGCTGGAGTAGGTGCTGGGAGTCAGACAGCAATGGAATCTTATCTACAAAAAAAAACTGAGGAATGGCTGACCATGCAAAAGTGCAGACAATCAGTTTTCAAACTCTTGCATAAGGCGTCCTGCTGAAGAAGATAAAATGGAGAGACCTCTTACATCCTCAAAGAACCAGGAGGTTCTTCAGACGCACAATGAATAGGAACAATTAGTTTGGAAGACAATGCTAGAATAGCTCCAAGGATCCGGGTGCAGTGTCACTAGAAGTTTACTGGCCTCATGCCCCTGCTCAAGGACTGTGGATGCATCTTTAAATAACATACCCTATGAAGTGTATCATGAGCCTCAGCTACTAATCAATTCAGCACACCCTGGTCATTCACCTACCAATAATCTTTATCAATCAGAACTCATATCAAATATCATCAATCACACTTCAGCCTCACACCAAGCTCACTCTACTTCTCACATCGTGTGAACAGGGCCAGTTATTCAAGCATGAACTGCCACATCACCAAACACATTGTATGGCACTTTCTGACACACTTCGTTCCTTCTTGCAGTAATGTGCACAACAGGAGGTTGTAAGCACCAACAGGAGGGAATGGGTGCACCTACATGTTATAATCCTCCTGGACAAGCTAATGTTGGGCATGAAGAGAAAGGGCAAATGCTGAGTCTCTTGTCACTGCAGGAACTGAATCCATTAAAGTTGACAGTACCCTTTCAGATAACTAAGAATTATAATCTACTCAGAATACGCAGGAAGAGAAAGAAGGCAGTGATTGTGAAGACAATCATCTCATGATTTCACACTGGCAACCACCAATTCTACTCGCGCTCTAGGCACTGGCTTTTTGCTGCATCAACCTGTTAACGGTCATTTCAGGTAACATTGCCATTAAATAAAATCTCCATTGTCTAAGCTATTACCTATCTGGTGCCATACACTGAGAACTGACCTAGGTAGTGAGTTACGTTTTCACGTTGAGTAGAAAGATTATTGCCTGCCAGACTTTATGACATTATGGTGCAATACAGGAAATAGGAGAAAAATAATATGAATAATAATTATGAATCTAACACCACACCATAACATGAGTGCATTCACATGTATACCTATATTATAACCTCTGGACCAAATTAAGTATTGGAATTTGGTGAGATAAGGGCAAACAAAAAAGCTTCTAAATGCTGCTGTCCTCTACAATGCCTGTAAAAAAATGGAACCACAGAACAATTTATGTTGATATGCAACAATGTGAGGGAATGTGTAATTCCACTACTAACATTGGTTTGTTTCAACTGGGATACATTACCCAAAAGCAAACCACTTACGATTTATCTCTTCGCTTAAGTCGTCTCTGAGGGCTCATCTGCCGATGGCATGGTGATAATGATTTTTCCCGTTGTCGGTCTTTAACTGGAGACTGGGAACCTGAGGTCTTTATAATCTAGTTCCAAATGAGAAATAATATAATCAGAGTCATATTAATACTCAAAGAATGACTACTGCCTTTGATAGCTTGGCTACTGTTTGTACGATGGTTTCATATCGGTTTCAATTGACAAAAGAACTTTTAAAGACAGGTTTGATTTGTCAACAATAAACACTCTCAGCTCATTTACAAAAAGATGTTGAGTCATAGAAACTTATTTCTTTACGCAACAGTGATCCAAACATTCAATTATCAGTAGCAAAGAAGATGAGATCCTTGGATGAACTGCAGAGTAAAGGGTCAAATATACCTTTAGTCTAAGATTAGTAATTGAGTATTTGTATAAGGAGCTGTGTGGTGTGTCATATTGACATCGGATCACATGGAATTGGATCCCAAGTCTGTAGGGTTCCAGAAGATATCCCCCCTCCTCACCATCCCCTATATAGAGGTATGTTTAATTAAGCCTGTTAACGTTCACTTCCCCAAATGAAGATCTTATGGCATAACAATTTTCTCTCCTCACTCATATACTCCAGTGCAATTTGATAATGCAGTCCCTAATTTTGCTACATTATGAGACTGACATATGGCCACTGAAAATATGCCTTGAAGGCTGAACTTGATGTCCTTATGTAATTATTTCTTTGTTGAGGGACGATTCACTGTAGCAAAGGATTCTTCCATTGATGAGGAAAGATAAATTCTGGAAGGGTCTCAGCGTTAATAGGAAGCAAAAACGTAAGCATTTACTGAAAGGCTTAAGTATCACTGTAGGGAAGCACAGTGATGGAGTTCAGGATTGTATTGTGCTAAAACAGATAGTGAGGGAGCAAGGGTTATATAGTCTACTAATGGTTCAAATTCATTTTTAGTAGCATAGGTGCCATATATTTTGAAGTGAAATAAGGAGACTACCATAAAAAAAAACTGAACTATAATTTAGTATGAATTAAATTACTTTGAGTTAAGAAACATGAGCTATGTAGCAAGCCTTTCTACTCAGGCGCAGATACTCTGGTACAAAACTGGTAGAGTGCTTTGTAGAAAACTTAGAAGAATATTAAGTTTTCTCTGGCCTAGGGATGAGAAGGTTCATTGTAATGTCTTGAAATTAATTAGTTAGTTCAACACATTGATTGAAATTGGCACCTATCTAATAGAACATCGAACATAGAACAGTACAGCACAGTACAAGCCCTTCGGCCCACGATGTTGTGCTGACCTATTATCCTACTCAAAAATCAAACTACCCTGCATATCCTACCCTAATCTGAAATTGTATTACAATTTACAATAATATACAGTTTTAACACCAACTGACCAAATGCCTTAGCAAAAGCCATTGGTAAAAATCACAAAGTAAGCATTTGCTTCAACTTCAGTTCAGAACTATTTGTATCTTTTTCTGACACAATTGAATTTTACCTTTGAGTGACTCACAACTGTATACCAAGTTAAATGTCAAAGCTGCACTTCTAGCAAAATTACAAGATTACAAGTTCAACAAGCACCATCAATGCTACATCATATTGTTAATGATACTATAATTTTGCAGTGCTGAGGGCGTTAGTGCAGGAAAGTATATATATGTCACATAAAAATAGCTGTGAGACTTTTTCCCTTCGAAAAGTGGTTAATACTGAGGGCTAGAGTTTTAAGGTAAGGAACACGAAGTATTTAGGTGGGCACTCGAAACACCATGGCACACAAGGCTATAGGCCAAGTGCTGGAAACTGTGATTAGAATAGCTAGGTGCTTGATAGCTCTTGTGGGCACAATGGGCCGAAGGACCTCTTTCCATACTGTCAAAATCTATGACTCTATTTTAATGGAAAATAAGACAGTTGAATTCTTTAAGAAGCAAATGAGATTGTGAAATCCTGCAGAATATGTGAAAGTATTTAAGGGAGGGTGAATGCAAACTTTCACAAGGTAAACACAACAGTTCAACACTTGGATTTAAAAATTGTTTATAAAATGTCTTTTCCATTTTCCTGTATCATATAATATAAATCAATTATTCTTAACCATTTTATATTACTTTTAAAAAGCAATTTTAAACATCTGGATGCACTTAAATTGGACAAAAGTTTAGAATACTCATGTTTTATTACAGTGAAATCATCTGGACAAGTCAGTCCATTTGCAAGTTTCCTTAGTGACAGACATTCCCTCGGGCAATTTGGTCTTTCACAATCAATAATAACTGCCCCATTCATCTTGAATCTTGCATCCTTTTAGGTATTGTTTCCCCAAGGACTTCAGGTCTCTCTGCACTGTTATAAATATATAGCTATAGTCTATTGTTACATTGTTCCACTGTCATTAAAATGTAACAACATAGAAAATCAAAAATAGAATATAGATTCCGTTAAACTCAAAATCATCATTGTTCATAATCTCCAAAATGTTTGACACTTCTTATTAGAACAAGAATTAGTCTAGTTCTGTGCAGAGATATTGGTTCTCACAGTGACTATATTTCCAGTTTGCCCACAAATTCAACTTTGGCCTTTTCAAAGAAATCAATCAATTTTCCACTTAGATTTGTGTCCAACAGAAACTTTTAGTTCCTGAGCTTATTAAGGCCTTGGATGAATTTCCACCATTGTGAACACAAATGTCAAAAGTCAAGCTACAGTCTCCTGATTTTTGACCCAATATTTGCCCAAAGTGAACCATATATAAAGAGAAAAGGAAACCATGGACAGAATCTTGTGGAGGCCATGGAGGTCTTGGTGAGCCAGTGAGAACCTGGTGTCTCCTCCCCCTGAGAGGGAGCCACACCTCGTTCCGCTCAGCTGATTGACAGGCCAGCAGGTGGCGTCTTCTCCCCCAGGATAAAAGACCCAAGCGGGCACGAGTCATGCATGACAAGAGCTGTCAGCTTTTCAAAGGCTGGCAACTGTATTGAGTGCCACTGGGGTGACACCCACATTCGGCCCAGGATTGTCTGGATTGCTGGCTAGAGGTGAGTGATGGCAGGAGGAGGACCACAACATGGAGACATGGGGAGTCAGCAACAAGGGGTGATTCTTGGTCACCAAACCTGCCAGGACAGAGGGAACAAGATTTCACACCATGATGACTGAATTGCAATTACCTTCATTCTCATGTCCCGAGCATGCTTTTCCAACTCTTTCCGCGTCTCTTCTCTGCTCATCTTTCCCGTGTTTAAAACCAAATGCTTCCATTCAATCTGCTGGAAGCTGTGTGGATCATGGCATACATACAAGCCAATCTTCACCTTTTTCACAGTGTGCAGGTACTTTCTGTAAGAGTCATCAAATTCAAAAAACAGGTCACTGAGAGTTCGAAAGGTCAACGGCTTGTCCATCAAGTCCTCTCTCCTGCTCATGCCTAGTGTTCCATAGCGACCATTGTAATAGACACCCAGCACCACGTGGTGAAAGCAGTTCCCTGAGAACTGGGTTTTAAAGCTGATGGGAAACCTTTCTACAGCTGCTAGTCCATTCGTCAGGTATCTGACGATTATGTTAAGGATTCAAATGAACATTTAAAATGCATTTTGTTTTAGAACAGTCACCCAGCTCAGCACAGCTATTTAAATCGGAGGATGCTTGTTTGAGACCATGATAAATAATAAGACTCACTATCAATGACTTTATTAAATAATTCAGTAGTAAATTAGTTGTGTGTTATGTGTGCATAATGAAAAATTGGAATGACCATAACTGAGTATAAAATTATAGAGAGCGCTACTGGTCTGTGGTGCTTTTTGTGATTTTGGAAAGCAATAACTTTGTGTTGAAACTGCTTCTAGTATTCAAAGAACAAAAAGCTAAGTTATCCAGACTTCTTGCTTCTAACTGTTATCGAGAAACTTTGACTGGAAAGTACCCAAGGGAACAACAACGCACACTGTCAGTTGTAATTCATCTATTCCTGCCCTTGACTGGAAAGTACCTGTGGAAACAACAAGGAACACAGTCAGTTGCAATTCTACTATTCCTGCCCTTAGATAGATAGTTTTCCAATATTCAGGATGGAATTTACTATCCTCCTACATGGACTGTATAAGTTGAGTGGGTGGCAGTCACATTGCTTTCTTGCCATTGTCCTACTAAGGTGTTTGGTAGGTAGACACATTGTTAGCCTTCCCATCCCACTCTAATCGAGGTATTTAAGAAGCAATGATTGTCCAATTAAAGACCTCTTCCTACCGCTGCACCGAGGCAGATGGGGACTCTCCAGGCAGGAAGCCTGAAAGGCAAGCTCTGGTGTGTTTGCTTATGGGTTTCTACAGGAGGGGAATCCAAACAGAGAAGTATTCAGTGCCTAATCAACGGCGCTAGCATGGAATAGGGAGCCTGTTGAGAACCACGGCTATGCTCTTGTTGCCTCAGATTGGCCAGCAGCTCTTAGTGGGTGGGACTTCTGACCTTGGGTCGATAACCCAGTGAATGCCCCTCCCAATCCATGGCCAGTTAAATGCCTGATTAGCACCTCCAAAGTGAGCCTTCCTGAAAAGAGACAACCTTGAGCCTCCAGCCAACAGGTAAGGACCATGTCTACTAAATACCCCCTTCACTATCTAAGCTAGCATATGAAGAATGACTATTTAAGAATTACAAGTGTCTGAATCTTTCTGGATAGATAAAGGAGGGAAGAGCAACAAAAAAAAAGACATGTGAAGGACATGGCAGGGGAATTGAGTTTAAGAGCCACGAGGTTATACTGCAGCTCTATAAAACCCTGGTTTGACCACACTTGGAATATTGTGTTCAGTTCTGGTTGCCTCATTATAGGAAGGATGTGGAAGCTTTAGAGAGGGCGCAGAGGAGATTTAGCAGGATGCTGCCTGGACTGGAGGGCAGGTCTTATGAGGTAAGGTTGAGGGAGCTAGGGCTTTTCTCACTGGATCGAAGAAGAATGAGAGGTGACTCGATAGAGGTGTACAAGATGATGAGAGGCACAGATAGAGTGGATAGCCAGAGACTTTTTCCCAAGGCGGAAATGGCTATTACGAGGGGGCATAATTTTAAGGTGATTGGAGGAAGGTATAGGTAAGATGTCAGAGGTAGGTTCTTCACACAGAGAGTGGTGGGTGTGTGGAATGCGCTGCCAGCAGTGGTAGTGGAGTCAGATACATTTGGGACATTTAAGCAACTCTTGGATAGGCACATGGATGATAGTAAAATGTAGGGTATGCAGGGTAGTTTGATCTTAGAGTAGGATAATAGGTTGGCATAACATTGTGGGCCGAAGGGCCCGTACTCTGCTGTACTGTTCTATGTTCTATGAAAGTAATTGATAATAGTAGGTATTTATTTTGGCTTTTGTTCCTGACATATGAAGTGCTGTCTAAATCCCATAAACAACTGCAATGTGAAGTTGCTAAATTGTTCTATTAAAAATCCACCCTGAAGTCATCATTTTAAGTCATTGCAGTTGCTCCATGTTATGCTCTGATTCAGTTGGTATCTTTATTACTGCCTTTTATTCAAAAGTCTCACAAAAAGTTTTTCTCTTCAACACCAATTTCTTAAACAGCACCTTGGGAAAGGTTGGTATTACTTTCCATGCAGTCCAATCAGAAATCTTTCAGGAGATAATAAAGTCAGCTTTCAAAGCAACATCTGCACGCTTAATTTTTTAAAAAATCATTAATGTGAAGTGGGCTTTGCTACATTTATTGCTCATCCCTAGTTGCCATGGAGAAAGTGTTAGTGAGCTGCCTTCTTGAACCCTTGCAGTTATTTGGTGCAGGGACACCCACAATGACATTAGGGAGGGGTTTCCAGGATTTTGACCCAGT
Organism: Rhincodon typus; assembly: GCF_021869965.1. Lineage (NCBI taxonomy): Eukaryota > Metazoa > Chordata > Chondrichthyes > Orectolobiformes > Rhincodontidae > Rhincodon > Rhincodon typus. The sequence goes on along the minus strand of NC_063340.1, from coordinate 51,587,252 downwards.
GCTAATTCAGGCTGTGAATTCTCACCAGGACCTTTAACACACTTCTTACACTTCCTCTACAGATGGGGTGAACAAAGATGTTGCATGATTAAATGTGAGAACCCTTCAAAACAGGCATGGGATTATGAAATGTCAATACCCTATGCCCATTGATTAGATTGGAAGCAGCATACCAATGTTAGGAACATAGGAACAGAAGCAGGCTGTTCAGCCCTCAAGCCTGTTCCGCCATTCAATGAGATTCAATGATCTGTGGCCTAACTCCATACACCTGCTTTTGGCCATATCCCTTTATACCTTTACCTAACAAAAATTTTTCTGTCTCAAATCTAAAATTAACAATTGATCCAGAGTCTATTGCTGTTTGTGAAAGACAGATCCAAACATTTCCCACTCTTTTTGTGTAGAAATGCATCCAAACATAGCTCCAAAACGGCCTAGCCCTCTATGCCCCTAGGTCTAGAATCCCCCATCAGTTTATCTTTATCTACCCTGATGTGGAGGTGCCGTGTTGGACTGAGGTGGACAAGGTTAAAAATCACACAACACTAGGTTATATTCTAACAGGTATACTTGAAAACACTAGCTTTCTGAGCGCTGCTCCTTCCTGAGGTATAGTGTGGACCTGAGGAAGGAGCAGAGCTTAGAAAGCTAGTGTTTTCAAATAAACCTGTTGGACTATAATCTGGTGTCATGTGATTTTTGACCTTTATCAACCCTACTTTTCCTGTTGGGCTATCGTGGTGTCTGCTCATTCTAGTGACTCCAGCGACTTGGCCAGAATCATCAGCAGACAGCAAATACCATAATTGGCGATAACATCACTTAAAGATAGCCTGCATTGCTGAAAGCTGGCCTGTAGTTTTTCTTAATTCGTTAATGGAATGTCAGTGTCATTGGCTGGGCCCACATTTCTTGCCCATCTTGAATTATCATCGAGAAGGTGCTGGTGAGCTGCTGTTAGAAAGGGACTTGCAGGATTTTAACACAGCAACAACAAAGGGACAGCGATATGTTTCCAAGTCAGGATGGTTAGTGGGTTGGAGGGGAACTGGGTGTTGCTCTTGTCCTTCTAAATGGCAAAGTTTGAGGGATGGAAACTGTTGCCTGAGGAGTTTTGGTGAATTTTTGCAGTTCATCTTGAAGGTGGGCCACACTGATACGACTGAATGTTGGTCTTGGAAGGTAAGAATGTTTGAAGATGTGGTATCAATCAAATGGGCTGCTTTGTCCTGGACAGTGTCAGGCTTCTTGAGCATTGTTGGAGCTGCACCCATCCAGCAAAGTGGGAAGTATTCCATCACACTCCTGAATTGTATCTTGTAGATGGTGGACAGACTTTGGGGAGTCAGGAGGTGAGTTACTTGCTGCAGAATTTCTAGCCTCTGATATAAATAGTTTTAGTCCATTTTTGCCTTATGGTTGATTACTTCCAAATATTAACATTTTCACTGCATTATTTTTTAGGTTGCCTCTTTGACAGACACTTAGAGGTTAATATATTAACAATCTGTCCCTCAACGTCAACAAAACTAAAGAACTGATCATCGATGTCGGAGAGAAAGGAGGAGACACGCCCCCTTTTACATCAATGGAACTGAGGTTGAGAGAGTGAAGAGTGTCAAGTTCCTCGGAGTGATGATAACCAACAACCTGGCCTGGGCTTCCCATGCAAATGCGACAGTCAAGAAGGCACAACAAAGCATACTGTCCTGGTGCATCATGGCCTGGTATGGCAACTGCTCTGCCCAAGACTGTAAGAAATTACAGAAGGTGGTGTGCACAGTCCAGACAATCACGGAATCCAACCTTCCATCCATGGACTCCAATGGCACAGCTCACTGCTGTGGAAAGGCGGCGAACATCACCAAAGTCCCATTGCACCTCGGTAATAACTTCTTACAACCTCTTCCGTCGGGCAGAAGATACAGAAGCCTGAACACACCCACAAGCAGGTTCAGGAACAGCTTCTTTCCGGCCATTATCAGACTGTTGAATGGACTGTATCCTCAAATAATGTAACCTGCAATGTAACCTGTTGCCTCTACATCTTTTTGAACTGTACCTCCTTTGCTTGCTGTGATCTGCCTATACCGCTCATAAACAAAGCTTTTCACTGTTTTTTGGTACACGTGACAATAAAGTCAATCAATCAATATGGTCTCTTCAACAAATTTCTAGTAAGTTGATTCCATGGGCTTTCCAATCCCACTCCATGTCTGTTTCGTTCATATGAAGCACTACTCAAATGTAATTGCCATGAATGGGCCAGCAACATACATGGCCAAATCCACTCCATCAGTCAGGCACTGACTCCCTTTGATCAAGAAACCATGGGACGGTTGGTCATAGGCCTTTCCACCCAAGACCTTGCTGATGGAAATGAAAAGGTGGTGGGGTTTGGGCATGCCACAACCTTACATATTAATACTCCTCCTGCCTCTAAACTCGCCACATTTAGGAGCACAAAATTGCAGCCCCTGTGTTCAAAGCGCAGCCAAATTTTTTTTTGGCCCTCAAGGGCATTGGAAAATCCTAACCTTTGTATTTGAAGTTCAGAGAATGTCCTCAGGACAGAATGAATTTGACATAAAATGTAAATGTTTGGAATGCACTATCACAAATGGCAGTGGATTCTGGATGAGTTGTTAATTTCAAATCGGAGGTAGATATATTTTTAATAAGCAAAGGTATTAAGGGATATGCCCCAAAGGTAGGTATATGGAATTAGGCCATAGATTAGTCATAAATCTCATCGAACAGTGGAACAGGCTTGAGGGGCTGAATGGCCTACTCCTGTTCCTATGTTCCCATAAGATCAGCTGGTTTGAAGTCTACACAGTCATGAAAATACAAATATAATACTAATTGAGGACTGATTAATTCCCCTGCCATATTTTATACAATTCATCAAAATATTACTTTCCTCTGATTTGAGATTGGGACATAGAATATGCGAAACGATCATGATTAGAAGGATTAGGTAAGTTTAATAATTGAGATGACTGGTTTGCCACAGTCTGCTGTCTTACCAAGTCATAATTTTTGGACATGGTACCAATATCATGATTTCAAAATTTTAAAAAATCAAATTTCACTTGCAGCATATGTCACTCAGTCTGTTCCCATTGACTGAATCTCTGTTCTGTTAATTTCTCAGACACTCCATGCTGTTGACTGGACTTGTCCCATTGTGTCTCAATATGCTTTTGAGGCCGGTCAAGTGAGCCTTCAAATTTTAATATTCCTACTTTGCTTCATGGAGTTGTACTCTCTGATTGATCATTTTATTCCTCTGGAATTTGGCTTTTTGTGACTGCATGACAGCAGCATTAATAGAAACAGCTTTCAATTAGATTGAAATACTATGTTTATTTTCATAATCCTGCAATTTTCCAGTGTTCTCCTATAGTTTACTTGTGATTGATACCTCCCTGCATCAGTTTCCTCAGTATTTTGCCTACAAACCATAAAATGCTTTAGTTATTCACTGATAACTGTTCTTAAAAACATTTTAGAGTTTTAACAATAACTCTAAGTTCTATGTTTACAAACATTTCTTAGAACCAGCAGCATACATTCACCTGAAATGTTTTACTGGTGAAGCAAAATGGCGAGTTAAATAAATACGTTGGGAACCCACAATCAGTAGGTCCTTACTTGTTGCATAAGTGCAGGAACTTGTCAACTATTGCTCCATTGCTAACACTACTGGACCCTGAGGTCAGTGGAAGGTTCCTGAATGTACGTATTTCTGTCAAGTACACATGCCTCTGTTCACATTTGCAGAGGGTACAGAAAAAAATGACACTAAGGGGTGTACCGGGGAAGATTATAGTATAGTATAATGTGACTGGGCTAGTAACACTGGGGGAAAAGTGTTCAAAAGCCACCTCAGTCACTGGTGAAATTTGAATTCAATGGAATGAATCTGGAATGTAAAGCTCATCTCAGAATTGGTAGCTCTGTGAATGATCATTGTCTTTAAAAAGCCATCTGACTCACTGATGGAAATCTTCTGGCCTCCATGTAACTCCAGACTCATAGCAATGTCGTTGTCTTCTAAGTGCTTTTAGTTCAATTTTGGGATGGATGGCAATGCTGGCATATTCAGGGATGCTCATGTCCCATGAGAGAATAAAACAAACCGAAGCTAAAGGTTAATGCTTGTGGGACATAGGGTCCTATTAAGTGGACTGAGAAAGAAAAAAATAAATGTTTTGCAATATCATGGTGGATTCTGGAGTTTAAGAAGAGCTCCAATCCTCCATCAGTGGGCTGGGAAATTTCCTGGTGCCCAGCATACCAACCTGGCAATTGATCTGAGACTGGCGCAAAGGAAGCTCCTGATTTGGGAGTCTCTTCCGTGTGGACTTACTTGCTTGGAGAGGATAGAGGGTCCAATCCAAACAAGGAGCACTGCAAATGAGCAATGAAGACAAAGACCTGGTAGATGTACCTCAATCGATTTTCCCATGTTTTCCAATAACACATGACTGACAACAGAATATGGTGATCTGCAGAGATTCAGGCAGTAACTGGAAAGTTCTGGCAGGGAAGCAATTATTATTTCTAGATTAATTAACTGGAGGCTGTGACATAGTGCCATTTCCTTTTGGCCACCTGTACTGCTTTGGCTCTGCAGAATGATAATCTTTCAAGTGAATAATATTGGTTCATGATGAAACAATTTACCTGTGTTTACATGTACTAAAATTTATGACTGCCAAATAAAAATGCAACAAAATATATCTTAGAAAGTACAAGGAGCTGTGCATTGCATACCTGCCACCGGACTCCAGGGTACAAATTTCCTCATGGAAATGCTCCTCTTTGGGTAGCCTTGGAGGATACATTAAAGTTTTCTATTAACTCTTTATGTACTATGTTTCTGAGTTAAATTAATAAATTAATTGATTTATGTTGACACTACTATTGTCCACAAGACAATAATTAATGAATAGCTACATTACAACTGTTAATTAATTATCTGCATTTTATGAAAATTCCATTGTAATAGATAGTAAGACAATCCTTACTGCCTATTCTCTCTTTTCAAGCAAAACCCCTTTGATTAAGGGAAATGAGACCGAAAATTATGCATAATAAAAAAACGTGTAGGGAACATTAATCCCCCTCTATCCGAAGAAACCTACTTCTGAAAGCCAACGACCGCCCCCTTCACCCATCAGCATATAAATCAGTACTCCCCCATGTTGAACATCAAAGAAAAGAAGCACTGTGGATAGCAACGTATTGAATGTACTCTGGATAGGGGACTTTAGTACACAACACAAAGAGTGGCTGGATCTAGTGGTCAAACTGTTGGGTCCTAAAGAGTATATCTAGGTGACAGGCTTGTGGCAGGTGGTGACAAAATCAGTAAGAGGGAAAAACATATTTGACCTTATCCTCATCAATCTACCTGTCACAGATACGCATGTCCAAGACAGTATTGGCAAGATTGACTGCTGCCTAATCTTTGTGGACACAAAGTCACATTGTCACACTGACCATAGTGTTGTGTGCCACCACCACCATGCTAAATTGGACAGGTTCAGAATATCTAGCAGCTCAAAACTGGGCCTTCATGAAACACTGCAAGCCATCAGCAGCAGTAGAATTGTAAGGAATAATAATCTCATGGGCCTAGGTTCTCCATTATTCTATTACCACCAATCGTGGGTTCACTGAGGCTTCAAGTGAATGTCAGGAGCAGCACCAGACACATCCAAAAATGAGGCACCAACCCAGTACAGGACCAATAATCACACAAGCCCGCAGATCTAAGCTCTGCCATCCTGCCACATCCAGTTGTGAACAGTGCTAAACAATTCATCAACTAACATGAGGAGGAGGCTCCACAGCATTCCCATCCTCACAGACTGGGGAAAGCTTCTGTTATTAATGTCAAGTGACTAATTCATCTCAGCTTCTCCAAAGGTCCTCATCCAATTCAACTCACTCTGTGTGATATCAGAAATATCTGAAAATAATAGGTACTGCAAAAAGGTCTGAGCCCACCGGCAACATTCCAGCTGTAGCACTGAAGACTTGTGTTCCCGCGCTAGCCACCTCCCTAGCCAAGCTGTTCCAGGGTAGCTACAATATTGACGCTGATCAATAATATGTTCAACAACAGGCAAAAAGCAGGATAAATCAATCTGACCAAATACTGGCCCATCAGCCCACTCTTTGCCATTAGTAAGGTGGTGAAGGGGTCATCGATAGTGCTAGTGAGTGGCATTTACACAGAAATAATCTGTTCACTGATGCTCAGTATGGATTCTGCCTGGACCATTCAGCTTCAGACCTCACCATTGCCCTGACCCAAACATGGACATAAGAGCTGAATTTCGGTTGAGTTCAAGTACTCCACACTCTCATCCGTAATAATAGACTCCAAAATCTTAGCAACAATCTTCCAGCTTCTTGTCTTCTGCTTCCCCTCCTTTTTAAATAGGGGTGTTACATTAGCCATTTTCCAGTCCTCTGGGACCCTCCCTGACTCCAGTGATTCCTGAAAGATCACCACCAGTACCTCCACAATTTCCTCAGCTCTCTCCTTCAGAACTCTGGGGTGTAGTCCATCCTGTCCAGATGATTTATCCTCCATGAGACCTTTCAGCTTCCCCAGCACCTTCTCCTCTGCCACTGACTCCCTTGAAGTTGTGGTATGCTGGTGGTATCATCCACCATGAAGACTGATGCAAAGTACTATTCCTCCACCATTTCTTTACTCCCCCTACTTCTTCAGCCTCATTTTCCATTTTTGAAGACTGGTCCAAAAAAAATGTCCACTCTTGCCTCTCTCTTACATTTTAGATATCTAAAAAACCTCTTGCCATCTCTTTCATATTACTAGCTAACTTACTTTCATATTTCATCTTCTCCCCTCATTACATTTTTAGTTATCCTCTACTGGTTTTTAGAGGCTTCCCAATCCTCTGGCTTGCCATTAATCTTCACCACATTGTATGCTTTTTCTTTTGCTTTTAAGCAGGAGACAGGGGGTGGGGTCAGTTATTCAGGACCATATCAGAAGATCCCTGAGGGAATAAGGTAGGTTCAGAAGCAAGGGTAAGGTTTAGAGGCTTCAGGGTAAGTGTGGAAATCCCTTTCAAAATAACTCTGTTACACCTTTCTTAACATTTTCCAACAAATCCATTGTGACATCCATCACTGTCTCCATAACAGTATAAACCCTAATTGCTCCATCCTCCAACACTATTGACTTTTCCGACTGACACCCACAGTGGAGCCTAACCCTATCAAACGTAGGGGTCAGTTAGCTCAGTTGGCTGGACAGCTGGTTTGTGATACAGAGTGATGCTAACAGCACAGTTCAATTCCCACACAGACTGAGGTTACCTTGAAGGTCCTGCTCCTTAACCACATCCCTCACTGGATGTGGTGACCCTTAGGTTAAACTCACCACCATTCATCTTTCATGAATGAGAGAGCAGCACCAAGGTCCTCTGGGTTGATGGCAACTTTACGCCATCAAATTCTTCCTGTCCAAAACTGCACACCTGGCCTCTGCTGGTGAACAAACAATTTGCATTTTATGTGTAAACAAGGTCCTCAGCATTGATAGAAGATTGGATTGGCATATTGCATTTAACTTACCTCCCTCTTGAAGCTTGGCTGTATTTTGCAGCACCTAGACCGACAATGTACTGACAGCATTGCACTCAGTCATTTAGATCTTATTCATAGAAACGTAGAAGATAGGAGCAGGAGTAGGCCATTTGACCCCTCAAGCCTGCTCTACCATTTAGTACGATCATGTCTGATCACTGAGCTCAATGTCCTAATCCCACCCAACCCCCTATCCCTTGACCCCTTTAGCCACAAGAGCTATATCTATCTCCTTCTTGCAAACTCAATGTTTTGGCCTCAACCACTTTCTGTGATACTGAATTCCACAGGCTCATTGCTCTCTGGGTGAAGAGATTTCTCCTCAGCTCAGTCCTAAAAGGTTTACCCCTTATCCTTAAACTATGACCTTTGTTCTCGACTCCTCCACCATCAGAAATCTAACCTATCTGATCCTGTTAGAATTTTATAAGTTTCTATGAGACATTCCTCATTCTTCTAAACTCTGGTGAATCCAAGCCTAACCAACTCAATTTTTCCTCTCATGTCAGTTCTGCCATCCCAGAAATCAATTTGGTAAACGTTTGCTGAAGCCCCTCTCTCTAAACCACTCGTACGCTTAACCTCCTTCACTGTTTCTAAGATCCTTCTGCAAACTTACTTTAGGTCAACACCTCACCTCCGTTTCCCAAGCCCTGCCTAATCTTGAATCCTTCTAATGTTAAAAGCATTGTGTAATCGATGCTCTGTTGACTGAGAATCAATTTATTGTTGATAGAAAATAATTTGCACAATGCAGGTAACCAACTTATTGAGTTGTTGACATAGATCATTTGATTGAAGGGAAATTTCTTACTTCTGATCATTAGGTTTCTTGGAATTTCCGCCCTAAGGGCATTGTGGGTCAACCTACAGCATGTGGACTGTGGCAGTTCTCCACCACTTTTACAAGGGCAATTAGGCATGGACAATAAATGCTGGTCAGCCAGCGATGCCCATGACCCATGAGGGAATAAAAGAAAAGTTATTGATAATGTCCAGTCTCCATGTTCATCCACCACTAAGTGGAGGACAAAAATAATCCTTTTTACAAACCAATTCAGGGCTTAAAGCTTAGTCATATCTTCCATATTCCTTCTTGTGGCAATGACAAAACTAGACTGAAAATAAAATCTCTGATGCAGTCTTCCTCAAATTAACCACTGGACTTGCTGAGCCAAGATACACAAACAAACAGAATTAGGAGAAACAGGCGCGATAAGACAAGGATGTAGCAGATGTTAGTATTTTGAAGTTATAAACAATGCCCTGGAAACAATGAAGTAACAAAGAACAAGGAACAAAGAAAATTACGGCACAGGAACAGGCCCTTCGGCCCTCCAAGCCTGTACCGACATGCTGCCCATCACAACTAAAACCCCCTACCCTTCCGGTTTAATTTTAACCTATGGCTGGATCCCAAGAGAGATGGATAAGTGGGTTGGGATTGGGACATTGGGGAGAATATCTCTGGCAAGAGGGAGGCTACAGGGGTCAGATGTAAGGGCAGGGAATGGCTTTCAGCAACCACTCTCCCCACTCCCTTTGCTGACACCAGGCCCCTCAATTGGGCCTGTCAGCTTTCAGGAGGTAAGGGAGACTCTCTCAACACATCTCTCTCACGCACACATTGATTCTCACGGTCCTCCTGCCAACATGCTGGCACCGCCAGACCACAATTAAATTCCACTCATTGTTGGAAACAAGGGTGCAGAATGCAGTCAAGTACTGTGCTTGTAAAAGAAGGTTGATATGGCCTGACAATGTAGTAAACTGGCTCCGTCCTTTGAAAAAGGGTCAGAGAAAGGAACATGTTGGAGATTTTGGCTGTAGCCTGGAATAAGCAGCACTGCAGTCTAGGGAAGGAGATGCCAGAGAATTGTTTGGCCATCTCACGAAGAAGGAACCCAACTGATCAATAATGTCAATAATTATAGCCATAACATACTCTAGCTAAACATTGGTAAAGTATTTACTTGCTGGGAAGAAGTAACAAAGCTGCTACTGTTACTTAACGATTACTCTCTTTCTCCTTCTCAAGTTTTAAAACTCTGTAATCATGTTCTGTCATAATTTTAAACAAACCATAATCCCGTTAAGCACAACAACCTTTTGAGTGGGTCATCAATTTGTTTTCTTGTAATTCACAAGTTGAAGTGAACTATAAATTTGGTTGAGTGTTTTCTATCCTTATTGCAAAACTGCTCCAAGTGGAACAGTACAATTACTGACCATGAGACACTCATACGATTACCACACATAAGGGCACATTCTTTCACATGGTATTCAATGCTAACCATATGATTCTACAGTTCAGTAGCTTAATTGCTACTTCTGTGATTTTGATGACAGTACCCTTCTTGTTCCTCCTTTGTGGTCACATAAGTCGTGTTTGGTTCAAAAAGATTATTCTGTAGCATTGCTTGCAAGAGTAGATGATTATACACTGTAAATACGATTGCACAACAAGACAAAGTTAGTTCCAGGAATAGATAAATGTAGGACAGTAATGCATTACTGGACTGTAAAAAATTGGTAGAATAAAGTTTGAGTCCGCCTTAATATCCAAAAGGCTAACAATTACATTCTACCGTAGGAGGAGGGAAGAGAAGAACACAGGGCCAGGATGTGAGTGCAGATGAGAAACATTCGATAGGGAAAAAATATTTTGCTTATGAGGCAATATTCATTACCTTAAAATGTCCCAACATGCTTTACAACTGATGGGAAATTCTATGCAGTAGTCATTGTTGTAATGTAGGAAACGAGGCAGCCAATTTGCACGTAGCATAGTCCCAGAAACAGAATTGCAATAATGACCAAGTAATTTGTTTTAGTAAAACCAGTTAAAGGATTGACTAGGTCACTGGGGAGAATTCTCTAAAGCTTTTCTTCCAAATAGTGTCGTGGGATCTTTAAAGTTTAGGTGAGGGCAAACAGTGCTTCAGTTTCAACACCTGATCCGAAAGACAGCAGTGTGTCAAATCATACTCTCTCATAACTACACTGAAAGATCAGTGTAAATTTCTGCCTAGGTTGTTGGAGTGAGAATGAGATCATACAGCCTTCTGGCTCTGAGGTCAGAGTGCTACCATGGAGCCACAATCAACATTGGGAGAAAGGGTTGGGCAACTGCTTGGGGAGCTAGCCAAGCTAGTCAAGAGCAGAACAGACTGAAACTGTTCGTCCTGACTCCCTTGGAATGATCTCTGACACTTGGCAATACAAACCTTTGAAAACAACCATTTAACTTTTTGCTCGTTACTAGTTCCAAATTTTTTGTGTCATATCAAACTCTCATACAATATTTAAACCTTTCATTTTGATTTTTGAAAGGCCTGTTTTGCATATTAATTTCATGGTTTTCAGTATATTTCAGGACATCGAGTAACCTCTAATTTTCAAGGTAGTGTTTTAGAACAAGGAGTTGGGATGAAAACTGTTACAAAGTGGTGATTTAAGAACACTGTGGGAGTCTTGGGTTTGTCATTGCTCAAAAGGAAGCTTTAATTTGGAAGTTATAAATACAAACCTCTCTTCAAAAAAGGGGTTGAAAATTTCCTTTGAAGGCTTAAAAGAAGCTATATTTATGTCAGCCTAATTGAAGATTGTGTAGCGATCACAAAGAAATTCTGTGTCAGTTTGCCCTCCTCTAGCCTCTACCACATTATCTGTGCTGTGCTAATCAATTACAAACAATGTTATGGAAAAGAGGTTTGTTTTTCACAAACAGGGGTGCCTTGTATTTGTATGATTGATGCAGCCTAATTTCCTTACAATGTAGATGTAGCAGGGCTTCTCAATGTGGGAGTCAAAATACTAGATGGGGTCACGAGCTGAAGTTTTTGGGTCCCAAGCTCTAGGCCAGCAATTGGCCGCTATGATCTCTGAAAGAGTTATAACAGCCATGCTCCATTCTAATAGCAAACTCCTCCCCATTCTCACTGAGGGATTGCAGCAACTTTCAAGCCTCAAAATGGGGTCACATTAGGAAACGGATTGGGAAGCTCCAAGCTAAAGTCTTAGAAGCAGTTCGTCAGAAGTATCTATGTGTGGCGAGATGGAAGGAGACTGTCATTTTTGGTTCTTAATAGGCGCAAATTCAACCATACAGCAAGTCAAAAGGCCCAAACCATTTTCCCGTTTAGGCTTCATCATGTTGGGCACTGTAGTCACTAAGTAAGCAACTCCCTACAGCTCAGCACTTCTGGATGGTGGAAAATTTGCCAAGTTTTTTTACAGTATGTGGATAATTATGGAACTGTGATATGATATTTGCAGGCTGAGAAGAGAGGTGTAATAGTCTGTACAAGGGGAGGTGTACTTAGCTGAACATGTAGAATGCACTGTGGTGTAAATAAAAGTGTTTTGAATAAATGACTGGGGTCGGACCTTGGTCACTCCTGGATAGGGGAAAGCTTCCCAATCCAGAACGTGCCACAATGAGAGACCCAAGTACTATTCAAAGTGGAACCAAACCACAAAGGATGGCAGCAGCAGTGGTGACTCCAATCCAACAACAAATTTATGGCCACCAACAAAAACTTATAGCAAGAAATTGAAAATCTTCTTTAAAGATCAGAAAACATACCTGATGAGAAGTTTAGCACTAGTTGAGGTGTCACTGCCTCTTAGACTACAATTGGAAAACCTAAAGGTCCACAGAGAGGCCAGTGTTAAGAGTTGTGTTAAAAGCAATTCCAGAGGTATCAAACAGCATCTGGTTTGTACACCAAAGAGCAGAAACAAAAGCTTACTACATTCCTGTATGTGGTGGGATCCATTGTTGATGGCATGTTTGTGAGACAGGAGAAAGGAGATCTCTGCAGATTTTCACACCATCCTAAAAGCATTTGCTGAAGGACACAACTTACTTTCTCCTCAAGGGCTCCCAGAGAGTTACTTTTTAGTTTTCAGGGGCTGCTTTTGCATTCTCACCAACACTTTTACTAGGTGATACAGTTACATAATAACATTACTTTCCGTATTTTGTAATGGACTATACCAGACCACCTAAAAATATAGGTAGCCTAGACCCTAACTTTTTCTTATTTTAAAGGTAAATGTTTGGTGCTGTGTTCCAGATACAATTCGATTGGTCAAACTACTCGATGTTAAGCAAAAGACAATTTATTCAAACACTATAGTTAAAATACAACAAAAGAAAGAAGAACTTGGAATAACTTAACTCTATTGGAAAACTTAACAGAATACTGGTTACAATAACTATTACTAATTAACTGTTCTGATATAGTAGCATCCCATGAACATACCCTTGTCAAAAAGGCAAATTCAGAAAACAGATTGTCTCACATGCGACTCCTGTAGCAGGCAGAGAACCCCCAGCTTTTGGCTGTAACTGAGAAGTTCAAAAAATAGCTTCCACCTCTTCAAGACCCTAATGGCAACTGCTGAAAACTAAACCTAAAATCTCTAGTTCTGTGGGTGGGAGCTTGACCACACCCATTCAGGCTGCTTCTATCATTCCAGCTTTAGAAAAAAGCAAGTTTTTGGCTTCAAGGCTTCACAAGTTGTTTATCTTCTCATACACTGTTCATCTCCTGTCCTCAACCTCTCTCTAAAAGAAACCAGAACAAAACACACCTCTTCAAGCCACAGCATCGTCACAAATCATGTTGACAGGGACTCTCATAGATGCAGAATTAGAAAAATTGAGCAATATCCTCAATAATATCGACCTCATTAACCCGAAAGCCACAAAGAAAACATTAATGGCCTAGTTACCACAGTATTTAAATTAGTACCAGAAAACAGACAAGTTAGCGTGAGTTTTTATTTCTAAATTTAACTGTCATATACTTTTACATACAAAAAACCATCAGATCAAACATGCCTTCCACAGACTGGCCAGATCATGACTAATGCATGGCCATCACAATCTCACAAAGCTGATATTTTAACTAGGCAATTGTCACCCTTTTAACTCTAGCTTTGATTTTGATCTTTATTGCAATTTAAATTTAACAACTGACACAGCATTAACTGCAATAGCATTCACTTCAATAGCATTCACTTCAATATTTCCTGCAGATTAGCTCCTGATCATATGTAGCATTAAGCAAGAGAAGCCCCCTTAAAAACCATCTTTAACACATTTATAAGCTTCTATGAGATCGCCTTCCATTCTTCTAAACTCTAGAGAACAAAGACAATCTCCATCACAGGACAAACCTACCAAGAATCCATTCTGATGAAGAGTCACTAGACTCAAAATGTTAACTCTCCTTTCTTCCCACAGATGCTGCCAGACCTGCTGAGCTTCTCCAGCAATTTATGTTTATTTTCTACCAGGGAATCAATCTGATGAACCTCCATTGCAGTCCCTCAATGGCAAGTGTATCCTTCTTTATGGCAAGGGGACCAGAACTGCACATAATACACTATTGCTCTATACAATTGATGCATGGCTTTTATGCTCCTGTACTCAATTCCTCTCACGACAAAGCTTGCTTTCCAGAATGCTTGCTATACGTGTGTGATAGTTTTCAATGACTTATAATAAGGACGTCTCAGTCCCTTTGGACATCAACCCTTTCTGACCTCACAATTTAGGAAATACTCTGCATCTTTCTATCTCCTGATTTGATTTGAATTGTTTTGATTTATTGTTGTCACATGTACCAAGGTACAGTGAAAAGTTCTGTTTTATGTGCTCTTTAGGCAGACCGTACCATACAAAGTGCATCAGGTGACAGAACAGAGTGTAGAATATGGTGTTACAGCCGCAGAGAAGGTGCAGAGAGAGAGAGAGAGAAAGAGAGAGGTCAAAATTAACATTTGAGAGGTCTGTTCAAAAGTCTGATAACAGCAGGGAACAAGGTGTTCTTGAATCTGTTGGTATGTGTGTTCAAACTTTTATATCTTAGCACCAAGGAGGAGGGTGGAAGAAAGTATAACTTAAGTGGGAGGGGTCTTTGATTATGTTCGTTCCTCCTTATTGACTCTGCCAGCAACATATTAAATGCCGTAGTGTTAAGGGCTTGGATGGGGAGGAATTTGTTAACTGTGTTCAAGAAAATTTTCTTTATCAATATAGGATGTGCCTATTAGAGAAGGAGCAAAAGCTGACCTTCTCTTAGGAAGTAAGGCAGGGTAAGTGATGGAAGTGTTAGTGAGGGAGCACTTTGGGACCAGTGAACATAATTCTATTAGTTTTAAAATAGTTATGGAAAAGGATAGGCCTTGTATAAAAGTTAATTGTAGCAAGGCAAATTTTGATGGTTACGAGACAAGAACTTTCAAGAGTTGACTGGAGCATACTATCTGCAGGTAAAGGGACAACTGACAAGTAGGAGGCTTTCAAAAGTGAGATAATGAGAGTTCACAGGCAGTACCTTCCTGTTAAAGTAAAGGTTAAGGCTGGTAGGTGTAGGAAATACTGGACGAATAAAGATATTGAGGTTCTAGTCAAGAACAGTCGTGAATTAGTTATTGATAACTGGGATCAAGTGAATCTCTTGAAGAGTGTAAAGGGTGTAGGAGCATTCTTAAGAGGAAAATCAGGAGAATAAAAAAGGGATGTGTGGTAGCCTTGGCAGACAAGATTAAGGATAATTTTAGAGATTCTACTAGTACATTAAGAGCAAAAGAGCAACCAGAGAGAGAAAAGGGCCCCTTAAAGATCAACATAGTTGTCTATTTATGGAGCCACAGGAGATAAGAGAGATATTAAACAGATATTTCATTTCAGTATTTCCTAGGGAACTCGGGGAAATAAATTTTGATGTCTTGAAAACAGTTCACATTACAGAACAGGAAGTTCTGGAGGTATCCTAGGACATTGTGGGAAGCTAAAGAAGAAATTGCGGGGCCCGTAGCAGTGATATTTGTCTCATCTACAGCCACAGATGAGGTGCCAGAGGGCTGGAGGGTGGCTAATGTTGTGAAAGGCTATAAGTAGAAACCTGAGAACTATAGACCGGTGAGTCTGATATCAGTGGTGGGTACGTTCTTGGAGGGGATTCTGAGAGATAGGATTTATGTGCATTTGGAGAGGCAAGAACTGATTAGGGATAACCAGCATACTTTATGCATAGGAAATCATGTCTCACAAAATTGATCGAGTTTTTTGAGGATATGACCATATAAAAGGGCAAAGTGGTAGACATTGTCTACATGGACTTTAGTAAAGCCTTTGACAAGGTTCTGCATGGTTCTACTGGGTGATCTTAGATCACATGGGATTCAGAGAGGGCTTACCAACTGGATGCAAAATTGGCTTGACACAAGGAGACAGAGGGTCATGGTGGAGGGTTGTTTTTTGGACTGGAGGCCTGTGACAAGAGGTGTTCCGCAGAGATCACTGCTGGGTCCATTGTTGTTTGTCATTTATAGAAATGATGTGGATGAGAATTTAGGAAGCATGGTTAGTAAGTTTGCAGATGACACCAAAATTGGTGGTATAGCGCACAGTGAAGGAGGTTATCTAAGATTTCAAAGGGATCTTGATCAATTGGGCCAATGTGTTGAGGAGTGGCAGATGGAGTTTAATTTGGATAAATGTGAGTATGGCATTTTGGTAAAATGAATGAGGACAGGACTAATATGGTTAATGTTAAGGCCCTGGGTAACGTGGTTGAACAGAGAGACCTAGGGGGTCAGGTACACAGTTCTTTGGAAGTTGCATCACAGGTTGACAGGGTGGTTAAGAAGGCATTTAGCACGCTTGCACTCATTGCTCAGACCATTCAGTATAGGAGTTGGGAAATCATGTTGAGGTTGTACAGAATGTTGGTGAAACCACTTTTCAAACACTGTGTACAGTTCTGGTCATCCTGCTGTAAGAAGGATATTATTAAACTGGAGAGGGTTCAGAAAAGATTTATAAGGATGTTGCCCGGACTGGGAGGTTTGAGTTATAAGGAGAGAGTGGATAGGCCGGGACTTTTCTTCACAGGAGCATGGGAGGTTGAGGGGTGACCTTAAAGAGGTTTATAAAATCATGAGGAGCATAGGTAAGGTTTTTTCCCTAGGGAAGGGGAGTTCAAAACTAGAAGATATATTTTTAAGGTGAGAGGAAAAAGATTTGAAAGGGACCTGAGGGGCAACATTTTCAGACAGAGGGTAGTTCATATGTGGAATGAACTACCACAGGAAGTGATAGATGCAGGCACAGTGATAAAATTTCAAGGACATTTGGATAGGTACATGAACAGGAAAGGTTTAGAGGGATATGGGCCAAACACAGGCAAGTGGGACTGTTTAGTTTTGGAAACTTGATCGGCATGGACAAGTTGTACTGAAAGGTCTGTTTCCGTGCTGTATGACTCTGTGACTATAAAAATTCACCACAGTGCAAATCATTATCTTTTAAGATGGACCCATACTCCAGTAGGGATTTGATGAATAATAGGTGATCTTATTGAAATACATTATACTCTGAGGGGGATTAAAAGGACTGATGCTGAGAGAATGTTTTCCCTTGTGAGGAAAACTAAGTCTTGGGGGTACAGTTTCAAACAAAGGGGTTACCATTCAAGATGAAGATGAGGAGGAATTTGTTCTCTCGGATGGTCAACAGTGTTTAGAATCCACTTTCTCAGCAAGCAATGGAGATATGTTAATAAATGTAAATCGAGGCTGAGTTAGACAGATATTTGATTGACAAAGGAGCCATGGGTTATGAGGGGGAGGAAGATAGTGGGGTTAAGATCTCAAGCAGATCCATTACAATTGAATGATGGGACAAGCTCAAGGAGTCAAAAAGTCTACTCCTGCTCTTATTTCTTATATTCTTAAGCTGCTGGTCATCTGTATGAAGACCAACTGTGATTCAAAAGCTTGGCCAATGTGTCTGTCATAAAGATTAGCACAAAATTAAAAGTGAAAATGTCACAATCCATGCTACTTATTTTAATGATTATCCATAACTTACTCTGCATATATCTTCACAGCTGGAGACAAGAATACTTCATATTTTGCTCTGAGCTAAAAGTTTCTCATCAAACGCCATTTTTAAACCAAATGCGTGTGGTATTGTACGATGAGCAGTATTTTCTTTGTACTGTCCCACTTTCCACATCTAACAGTGCATCATGTAATTTGGGTTCTAAGCATACGAAGATACTTGCTCCCCAAGAAGAGAAATAAGCTGAATTTCAGCAGCTAAAATAATGCTTTGAACTCCTGTCCATAAAAAGATATTCCTGCGGGCTATGACGATCAAGTACTTAACATTTCATTTTACCAGTCTGTCAGGTTTATTCATATTCCTTTCAGATGCTGTTTGTGCCCACAATGAGGATGGATATAAGCTCCAATTAGTACTGATTGAACAACAAAATATCCTTTGTTAGCCTCTTGCATTTGGAATCCTGTTGCAGCTGATTCTGGGGTGTGCTTAACGTGGGAATTTCACGTACATGAAATCATGTCTGCATTCTTCCAAACTCTTCAAAAATTAAGTGCATTCAGCTGTCAGTCTGACTGCTAATTCTTGCCAGGACCCTTAACACACTTCTTACACTTCCTGTCCAGATGGGTTGAACAAAGAAATTAAATTTGAGAGCCCTCCAAACTGGGCAATGTGAATACCCTGTGCCCATTAATTTATGTCGCCGGGAGGATTCCAATTGTATTGCCTGCTTATTTCAGTGATTCCAGTGTCCTACCAATGCTAACTGCACTGCAAGTTAGTCTGGTGCATCAGCAGACAGCAAATACCATAAAGGGCTATAACATCACTTAAAGATAGCCTTCATTGTTTAAAGCTGGCCTCTATTTTTTTCTTAATTCATTCATGCAATGTCAATGTCATTGGCTGGGCCAGCATTTATTGCCCACCTCGAACTGCCATTGAGAAGGTGCTGGTGAGCTTCCTTCGTGAACCATTGCAGACGTTGAGGTTTAAGGATGCCTGCTTGGGAGGATAGTAGAGGTGAGGAACCTCACAACTTTTAAAAAGTAGGTGGGTGGGCATTTGAAATGTCAAAACATTCAAGGCTTTGGGCGAAGTATTGGAAAGTGCGATCAGCATTGATAAGTCAGAGCAGATTTGATGGGCTGAAAGGCCTCTTCTGTGCTGTATGCCTCTATGATACCTTATGACTATGGCTGTTAGGAAGAGAGGTCCAGGAAGTTGACCCACCGACAGTGAAGGAACAATTATATATTTCCAAATCAGAACGGTGAGTGGCTTCGATATGGGGTGTTCCCATGTATCTGCTGCACTTGCACTTCCAGGTTGTAGAGGCCACAGATTTAGAAGGTACTGTTAAAGGAGGATTGAGAAGTTACTGTAGTGTACTTTGTATATGGGACACACTGCTGCCACTGTGTATTGGCAGTGAAGCAAGTGAATTTTAAGGGTGGTGGATGTGGTGCCAATTAAGCAGGATGTTTTGTTCGGGCTGGTATTAAACTTCATGAGCGTTTTTGGGGAGCTGCATCCATTCAGGAAAGTGGATTGTCAAGGGAAGTTGCTTCTACCTCACCTACGGAAATCAGCTCTCGTTAGGGTCAAGATTGCAGTGAGGTAAAAACTACAAATAGCTACCATACACAGCAATTCATGAACATTTGCTATAGATTCTCCTCACCAGTTCCTCAGCTTCCTCATGCCATTACAAAATGATTCCTATTCTTAATATTCTTTCAATAGCGCAGAACTCAGATAACAAGGTTTTTCAAATGTAAGAAAATGCTCAGTATGTCTGGTTCAGTATTAGAACAGTCACATGACCATAGTAGAAGGTAACCTCATTCTGCAGGAAGGATTCAATGTTAAGCAAAGGCCCACAATATTTTCATTATGACAACATAATTAGGTTTGGATGGCAAATCTTATTCATAAAACTTTTCAAAAATGTTTGTGGAAAAGGAGAAATTAAAATAAAAATTAAATCTAATGACATAAAGAAAAACTTTCCCTTTTTTTTAAACACTTTTCAAATAAATACAGAAGCAAAGATTTCTGGCACAAAAAAGGCCAGTTAGTCCAACATGCCTTTACCAGCCATAGAGTTATCCAGTTTAACGCCAATTCCAATTTAGACCATAACACCATAAGAAGTTGGAACAGGAGTTGTCTATTTGACTCCTAAAGCCTGCTCCAATTCCAATATTCAACACGATCGCGGCTGATCTGGCATTCCTTATGTCCATTTTCCTGTGGTTTTCCTCATAGTACTTGATTCCTCAACTGATCAAGAATCTATTTCAGCCATATATATATACAACAACTCTCCTCCCACAGTTTCTTGGTCTGTAGTCCTGTAGATTATGCCATTGTATGTCAACATTTTATTATTTTTAAAAGATACGATGAGTGTTTATGCATCTACCAAATCAGTGAATTCCAAAACCCCCATTACTGTAATGGATGGAAGAAATTCTCCTTGACTCGCCTTTAGTTCAATTATTTCAAATCAATGCTCCCTAGTTACTTATCTCTCTGCTCATGGAAATATATTTTTCCATCCACCCTATCCAAACCCCTGATAATTTTATATATGACGACTAAACCTCTCCCTTCAGCTTTCCATGCTCTGCAGACAGCATCCCCAGTCTATACAATTGTTCCTCATTATCAGGATTGAAAGATTTTAGCAATGTCCTTGTAATTCTCTTCTGTGCCCTTTCTGGTACAGTCACACCCTTCCTGTAATGTGATGACCAGAAATATGGCTTATCAAGGTGCTTGGCTGTGCCTAAGGGCCTGGATCAGGACTTTGGTGGTCATCAGCAATGTGGCTGGTGATCCCAACGGGTGGCAGCAGTGATATCAGGCAGCCCAAAGTCTCTCAGCATCTGCAGGGGAGAGCGAGCCAGCGCAGGAGCGAGCCCAGGCTAAGCACTTAAGAAGCACTGTAATGCTGAACTTTTAATTTTATTTCTTTGTTTTTCTATCCTACACCTAAAATTTTGTACAGAGGTACCTTGTAGCTAAGAAGGCACCAGGAAAGGCGACTTTGTACACTTTTCAGTGTACTCCTGTACTTGAGTACATGGGATAATAAAATCTAATTCTAATACTCTACCTGTGGTCTAAGTAACTTTTAAAACAGTTCAAGCATTAACATTTACACTCTCTGCCTCAACAAACAGTGGACAATATCCCACATACCTTCTTAACCACTTTATCTATCTTTCATGACGTTAGGATATCCTATTGTGCTTTATAGTGAGTTTCTGCTATTTTAATGTAGAAGAAATGAAAGAGCAGGAAACTGTTAATGAGAAAAGAAACACATTGCCAGACCGGCTTCTTTACTGCCTCAAGCTGTAAACTGCTGTCACTTTCTTTGTTAGCTTATTCCCCAGATTTAAGTAATATCACTGACAAAATTAACCACGAACCGCTTCAAACAGAATACTGATGTTAGTTATTTTATGCTTCTTTGTGTTCAGAATTAGTTTTGTTTAATTCCTTTACTTTGTAGTGCTTTTAATTGTGGCATGTGTTGCTCAACTTGTTTTTCAATGGGCGGCGATATGATGTCACTGCTATGATGGGGCGTACTCACAGTCTAAGGTTTAGTAAAGAATAAACAGAACACAAATTCTGAAGTGCAGGGAAACAAAGTCAGGTACAATGACCCCAATGCCATTGGCAAGGGTGTGTTCGATTCACTTTAGGTAATGTACACATTTTCATAAAACTATTTTAGTTCAAATTATGAGATAACAAGGTGCAGAGCTGGATGAACACAGCAGGCCAAGCAGCATCAGAGGAGCAGGAAGGCTGATACTTCGGGTCTAGACCCTTTTTCTGAAGAAGGATCTAGACCCGAAACGTCAGCTTTCCTGCTCCTCTGATGCTTGGCCTGCTGTGTTCATCCAGCTCTACACCTTGGTATCTCATAATTTCCAACTGATTTTTGTTTTGTCGATTGATTATTGT
>NC_063340.1:51517763-51565353 GCF_021869965.1 Rhincodon typus | reverse complement strand
GGTATCTCAGATTCTCCAGCATCAGCAGTTCCTATTATCTCTTAGTTCAAATTATTTTCTTTTCCAATGGTACAGGGCACATTCAAGGAGTCTCTAATCATTTTCTACGGAAAGCATTTGATTTTAAAAAAAAGCTACTTTTAATGTAGGGTTTTAGAAAGCATAGGCTAAAAATTTTTAAAAGACATTCTTGTTTTAAAGTATAAGTTCACGATATGGGATTACTCCATTTTAAGTTGTAGATACCTCCCTGGAAACATATTATCACCATAGAAGCAGTACAGTGGCCCAGTGGTTAGCACTGCTGCCTCACAGCACTAGGCACCTGAGTCTGATTCCACCCTCGGGCAACTGACTGTGTGGAGGTTGCACGATCTCTCCACGTCTGTGTGCGTTTCCTCCAGGTGCTCCGGTTTCCTACCACAGTCCAAAGATGTGCAGGCTAGATGGATTGGCCATGCTAAATTGCCCATAATGTCTAGGGACGTGTAGGTTGTGTTGATTAGCCATGGGAAATACAGGGATAGGGTAGGGGCATGTGTCTGGGTGGGATGCTCTTTGGAGGGGTGGTGTGGGCTCGATGGACCAAATGGCCTGATTCCACACTGTAGAGATTCTATGATTCATTACTTCATACAACATATCCAACGCACGATCTCCCACCCAGAAATGAAAGAAAGAAAACACAAAGTAAATGCATGTTCCAGAACAGTGATGCAGTAAAGAACCAAAAAGAATAGATTCTGTTTCTCCTGTTTGCTCTCAAATAAAGCTACATTTCCAAAATACAGTCAGTATATTTTTGCAAGATCAATTTCCTCTGCACTCACTCATGTTTCTTGCCTTAAAATGGCCTGCTTGCCTGTGCTAATCTTTCTCATGTTTCACGCAGACACTAACTATCCAAACAACTAAGAAATAAAATTTTTATACCTGGTTCCCAACTACTTTCTAACATAGTGGGTAGCACTTAAATAAATTGGTCGTAATTTTTTAACAGCTAAATAATGAAACAATTTTATTTGGGACTACTTAAAATTGGGTGTAGCTCTATAACCACATGTAAAATGAATCAATAATTACTCAGAAAAACAGCATCACAGTATTAATTTTTTCATAATTCCATAGGGCTGCATTTAGTTCAAGTTCAAGCTTACATGGAACACACAAGTCTTTCATCAAAATGTTTCTGTTGGGAGCTGGGAACCCTGCTTTTAAAAATATATTTCAAGTGATGTGAGGAGCAACACGTATACGCATGTGCACAAAACACACTGTACTTTCTGAGAGCCCAAGGTTTATAACTATGTTTAGTCTAAGCTAGATATTTGACTTAAAAAGTGGTAATTTGTCATTGGAATGCCAAGACTACTTGCTTTCAACTCCACCAAACTCTCACAACAGCTGTAAAAGTGATAGAATTGCCAAAGACTGCATTCCATGCATTCATGAAATAACTGTAATTTAAAGTCAGACAAAGGAAACCACATATCTAATTTACTTGCTGTAATGATCTAACAGTGGTAACAAATAATAACAAGGTTTATTGACAGTGAATGGAAAGATCTTTGCTTCTGACCCTGTCAATACGCTCTACCAATCAACAAGAGCACTATGTTCAGTTCTGGGCTCTGTCCGTCAGGAAGGATATATTGTCTTTTGAGGGGATACACTGAAGAATTCCTATTTAATGATTCATGAATTGTAAATAGTTATTGTTATTTGTAAGGGGAAGTCACTTAATTGAAGAAAAAGGGGATATTGTGGTGCACCTTTAAGTGTTCATCATATAAATTATTAGAGGGAAATGATGCAATGTATCATGCGATTCAGATTTAGTTTTAGTTTGTTCTAATGAAATTACCAATTTAATACGTGTACAAGTTCTCTGACTGTGTAATACAGCTAGCAACTTCTCAAATTCTAAATAAAAAAAACCTACATATTTTTATTTTAACCAATCCCTTATGCATGGTTGGTGCTTTGATATTTCTCTACTAAATTAGCATAAGGAAAAGACTCGCACAACAGCACTAGATATTAATGGACGTTCAGAGATGCAGATGCAAAAGTTTAGGATGGTAAAGTCAGAGGTTCAACAATAAATGGGTGATTTATAATGGTGGTGATGGGCATTTCACCAACCAGCTAGACAGCCTCACACCACCTCTTTTCTGCAAGGGCCATTAAGTACCACTAAGACACAAGTGGGCAGCAGCTCACCATCCCTGGGATCAAAGATGCTGTGTGCAGGCTGGAAACTCTTTATTGCATGGTATTACCACTAAGGAAGCTACTGATACACCCACCCAAGGCTTAGGATCACTGATGGAGCCAGGCGGGAGAGAGTGATGACAGAAGGGGGTCATCGGGGTGTGGGGGTGAAGGGAGCCAGCAGCAATGCCATGGGTGGCTCTCAACAGGCTTTAATGGGTAGAGAACTGGTTTGCAGATGGGAAGCAGAGAGTTGAAATAAACAGATATTTTTCAGAGTGACAGGCAGTGATGAGTGGCTGTCACAGGGTTCAATCATGGGACCACAGTTGTTCAAAACAGACATTAATGATTTGAACAAAGGAATTGAATGCGAAGTCTCTAAATTTGCAGATGACACTAAGCTGGGTGGCAGCTTGTGCTGTGAGGAGGATGCTAAGAGGCTGCAGGGTGACTTGGACAGACTGGCTGAGTGGGCAAATATTTGTCAAATGCAATATAATGTGGATAAATGTGAGGTTATCCTATCCACCTCAATGGCAAAAACAGGCAAGCAGATTATTATCTGAATAGTGGCAGTTTAGGAAAAGGTGAGGTGCAACAAGACCCGGGTGTTGTGGTGGAACAGTCGCTGAAGGTTGGCATGCAGGTGCAGCAGGTGGTGAGGAAAGCTAATGGCATGTTGGCTGTCATATCAGAATAAGCATGTGTTGCTGTTATACAGGGCCTTGGTGAGGCCACACTTTGAGTATTGTGTGCAGTTTTGGTCTCCTAGTCTAAGGAAGGACATTCTTGCTATTGAGGGAGTCCAGTGAAGGGTCATCAAACTGATTTCTGAAATGGCAGGTCTGACATATGAGGAAAGACTGGATCGACTGGGCTTGTAGTCGCTGGAATTTAAAAGAATGAGGGGTGTCCTATAGAAACATATAAAATCCTGATGGGACTGGACAGATTAGATTCAGGAATAATGTTCTCGATGTTGGGGAAGTCCATAACTAGGGGTCCCTGTCTATGAATAAGGGGTAAACCATTCAGGACTGAGATGAGGAAGTATTTATTCATTCAGAGAGTTGTGAACCTGTGGAATTCTCTCCCACAGGAAGCTGTTGGGGCCAGTTCGTTAGCTATATTCAAGAGGGAGCTGGATGTGGCCTTTGTGGCTAAAGGATTCAGGGGGTATGGAGAGAGGGTGGGAATAGGATACTGAAATTGCATGATTAGCCACGATCGTATTGAATGGTAGTGCGGGCTTGAAGGGCCGAATGGCCTACTCCTGCACCTATTTTCTATGTTTCTATGTAATCAGGCATAGAATGCCTTTGATTGAAGGACTTCCCACCCAACATGCCAAATGCCCTGCCAGCTATTGGGTAAATTACAGCAACAGTGGAATCAGGCCCAGGGTCTCAACTGGTGGCAGAAGGGCAAGGTCATCCATGAGATTTCCCACTGCAGAATTCATCAATGCAGTGGCAGCAAGGCAGTGGGTCCCTACCCATCACTCTTCCTGCCTGATTAAATGCCCCCAACCCCTAAACCTGCCACATTCCATTTTACCCAATCATAAATGAGAGAGTTGGAAATTTGAAGCAAAATCAATCAACTTCTCCTTGCAGTCAGAGTGAGATCGGAAGCAGCTGCCTTTGGCCAATATCTTCAAACATTTTATGGAAGACAGAGTTGAGACAGAAGATGACAATTCAGGAGCCGGACTCCTGGCTAAGTTTTGTTTGATTGTTTCTGGTTTAGCAACACTAAATTCACGGGCGTTGTACCCTTCCCCCAGCCACTTCTCAGACCACATCAAAAGACAAAATAGGAACTGAATGTTGTATTTTTATAATATTCATGTCTGTATTACATCAGATGGTGAATTATCCACTGTCCATTGTATCATGGAGACCTCAAATATCCAACATTGTAATGGTAAGGTCCATCAGCCTAGCTCATTTCTTTAAATGGAAACTTGAGGTAATATAGTGGGACATCAAAATCTTTTTCAGCTTAAAAATAGATTTAAAAATTCACATTTACATCAGATCTGTAGTGTAGCTAATTTGCAGATCAGGTGGAAGATCATCTCTTGTAGGTGAGATTGTTTGCTGACAGTATATGGTGCAGAGTAACAGACATACCACATCAATTGTGTACAATAAACTTTCTGATCTGGACATGTTATCATCCCCTGCTCTCCATGTCACATACAGAGCAAGTTATTGGTGTGATTTTATTTCCAATCTCCAAGGAACAGCTTCTTCCTGTTTGTTATCAGACTGATGAATGGACTCTGTAGTCTCAAATAATGCTGATCCTGCTAACGTTGATCTCGCCTAGCATGCGCCCTGTAACCTGTATGCCTCTAAGTCTTTTTGATCTGTACATCCTTGCTTACTATGATCTGCCTGTACTACTTGTAATCAAAGCTTTTCACTGTACATTGGTACATGTGATAATCACTCAATCAATCAGTCAAACTCCTAAATTTGGTGATCAGCTTTATTTTAAATATTTTACCACACACGCTAAAATAATATTGTTCATAATACCTAGACTCAAAGTGCCTTATGTGCACTTGTACTGTTCACTGTATACCTTTCAGCTTTTAGTTCACCATGAAGTAAAAATTGCAATGTGACTGCAGATTTGTCTCAGTTCCACATGTCCCATTGGCTGTGAGCTCATTGGAGGCAGTGGCCTTGCAACACTGGAGGAACGAAAAGGTTCCACAATAACCGCAACTATTGCAAATCTTAATTTGAAAAAGTTAAAATTTAAAAAGGGTCTACAGTCCTTCCTAACATATCAAGACTGGGCTGGGAAGTGAGGAACACAAATCACTGCTCCCATTCACATGCTAACAGAAGTTTTCTGTCGAATGGTAATTGCATTGTGAAGAATAATTACAATCGCCAATTGGTTTTACGTCACACATACAACAGAGAGCTATTGACACTAACCAAAGTCATGAATTTCACAATCAAAATTTCATCCCAAAAATAATGACTGGAAGAGACCCATGTCCCACAAGTGAAATGACAATACAATGGGGCATCATAGCTGTTAACAGATTAAAAACTAAAGATTACAGATTAAAGATTAATTAAATATTAAGAAATCAGCTTTTCATCAACTATTCTATACTGCACCAGTTGCCATGTATCGCTTTGACTGGGGATTTTTTTTTCCTTCCTGTGAAAGTCTCAACTAACATACTAGAATGGATGTTATGAATTTCACATCCAACACTGAGTTTCATGGACTGTGAGTGCTTATTGACAACCCTAAAAGAGGTGAGTAAACCCTGTGGGATTTTCCATGCATTTAGCTAAAAGGAAAGAAAATCCTGAAAAGTCCACCAAACTCCCAAACTGAATTCCCAGCATGCCCCAGGATTTGTAAGGCTACACACCGGACGTGAAAATTCTTCAAATCTATGCTACAACATCCAGTAAAGATCAGAATGAATTAACATCAGGAGCAAAGGAACAACAAAACCTAAACCAAGATGATTGAGATAACACCGTGTAGAGCTGGATGAACACAGCAGGCCAAGCAGCATCAGAGGAGCAGGAAGGCCTACGTTTCGGGCCTAGATCCTTCTTCAGAAATGGGGCAGAAGGGTCTAGGCCCGAAACGTCAGCCTTCCTGCTCCTCTGATGCTGCTTGGCCTGCTGTGTTCATCCAGCTCTACACGGTGTTATCTCAGATTCTCCAGCATCTGCAGTTCCTACTATCGAAGATGATTGACCTTGGCTTACAATGCTGTAGAGGTTAAAGATAACCTTTAACAAAACACTGTCAGACCACTTCTGAACATATGAATCTCAGTGGATGAAACATTCAGTGCTCAAACAAAGCTCAATTCCTTGTGTTTTCTTCAAATGCTGTACACATGCTCGTGTTAGCTGATCACATAAACTTTAATGGGACTCATCAAGTATCGTGGCTCTTCATCCCACAGCTTTGCACATGGAGACTACAATGAATGAAACCTCTTCAGTGAGTACGGCGAATGGGATGAGATGAAATGATGAATAGATATTACCACATCTAACTGGTGTAGGTTGGTCCAATTTATTGGTCATGGAGTCTACAATCTTTGTTAGGTTACCAAGAGCTTAATTAAATCATAATGCAAGGTTTATTTTCCATCACCACTCCCATAAATTCTTCAGGGGTAAAACTCTGAAGTTGACCTCAAAGCAATGGCGACTAAATATTGATATTGATTGTGGCATGGTTGCAATTCTTACCAGTAAATAATGAGAAAGGTCAATTCATAATTCAGCTAAGGAAATGTAGATTGAAAGTAATGCGTTTTACTTTAGGGGAATCAAATTGTCAAACAAAGCTCTAAATCATCCAATATTTTGTAGATCATGCATCACTTTTTGTGAATATTGAATCTTTTTCTCTCTTGCCTTTTATGTTTAGATAAAATCTATCGCAGTCAGTCGAGAGTTAAAACTTTAATCTATCCAAGCTTTTCTAAGCAGCTGGCAGTTGACCCAATTTAAATGACTTGATGATAATCGATGGAACAAAATGAAGTCTTGCGTAAATATTTCATATTCCTGGCTTCTTGCACAGGAATTCTCCTTAGGTCTCCTAGCAACAGGACTGCCTGACATGACCTTCCTTCGAATTTAATATCAATTTTCATAGACCTAGTGCATGGATTATTACATTTAATGAATATTTAGCAAACAAAATGACTCAGAAAAGCCAAGTAAACCTATCAAATAAGGATACATTCCAAGAATCACAGCTTCAAGGCATTTAATTGGCAATGATTCACGAGTCATTTCTCTGGCTGTGTCCATTAACCTAAGGAGTACAGGAAGAGGAAAATAATTAGCATCAGCAAAAATAAACAAATGCTTCAAATAGGTAGTAAACAAAAAAAAACTAAGCATTATCTGCAGCTTTGACATTTTCTCCGTTCTCTACAAGAGATTAAAACTGGCAATGCTTACGCAAAATAACAAGCTGAATAGATAAATGGCATGCAGTTCAGTTCCAAGGGTAACCAGTAATGGAAAACAATAATTCCTGCACAGTTATGAATAAAACAGAAAATAACTTGGATTTACCTTCAACCTCAGCAGAATATTCCAAAGTATTTTACAGCCAATTTGTTACTTTTGAAATGCCATCACTCCTGCCATGCAGGGAAGCATGGCTGTTAATTTGCACACAGCAAGATCCCACAAATAACACTGTGATATAAGCCCACTTAACCTGTTCTTAGAACACTGGTTGAGATATAAATGTTCGACAGGATGCCTCTTCAGAGCATGCCAATGGACCTTTTCTGGCAAATGGAGCCTCAATTTAACATTTCATCCAAAAGATAGCACCTACAACGTTCTCTCTGTCCTGCTCTTATTGATAGTCAAGGAATTGTACTCAAGTCCTGGAGTGGGGCTAGAAACTTCTAATTGTAGAATTCAGGCCAATCCACCAACAGAGCTACCCTGATACAATGTGCTTGTTTTACACTTGCTCAAGTTCTCTTTCCATTAAAATCAGGCAGGTTGAAACTTGGGGGCTCCACCAGCTAATGTTTGTCTGCTGGTGGATGGGTACTTTTGAACCATGGCCCTATGTCAACATTTAAGATCAAACTGGATAGGCGGATAACAAAAAAAGCTAAGAGAATGGGAAGACAAATGTGACTGGGATTATTTACTTACGGGATGGTAAATACGGAAACAGTGGTGGGTTGAATGGCCCGTTTCTCTTGTCTAACATCTACATATTTCTCTGCACCCAAGGGCAAATCAGATTGGAAACTGTCACATAACCGACATAATAACATGAGTGGCATAAATCCAGATGCTATTTTGAAATTATTTGTCTGAAATCAATAATCAACATTTGCGCTGGGTCATAAATTTGTTGATTAATTAAAACAAAGCCACCAGACAGGCACTACATGTGTCAATCCCCATTTCAATTTACTTATTTCAAGAAGTTGGATTAACTGACCCTGGCTAGAGTCATTTTCACAGTGACCAAAATGTAACATTCTAAAAGCAACAATGTTGGGATTCTAATTACATGAGTAAGAGTTATAAAAATCCAGCAGGACCATATGCAGTACCATTGGGTCTTGCCTTCTTCTGCCAAAATTGCACATTATTCCAGGATTATCTTAGAATGCAAAGGTAAATCATGATTTATTTTGTCCATTGCAAGCGAAAACCAATCTCCCATAGCTCCTTCACTTCTAACATCGCTTGTGTCAAGCTTGTGGACTTCTTTACCATGATGATCTGCCTTCCACTAGCTCATCAAGCTGTATTTATTCTGAAGAGTGCCCGGTCTACCCCTAAACTCACATTAATCTCCAGTTTCTTCTGCATTTCCCTCACGTTCTTGTCAAGCTCATCTTGCAATGATAACCACTTTCTTCTTCACCGAACATATTCACGACTGCTCAATATATCAATCCATGACTAGGATGAGGGAAGTGAATGTGCTGTTGCCAAGTTTGCAATGGCACAAAAATAGATGGGTTGCCACACAAAGAAAGAGAGTCCAGAGGGATATAAACACATTGAGTTAGTGAGAAAAAACCTGGCAGATGTAATGCATTATTTAGGTAAATGTGAGATTATGCCCTTTGCCAGGAAGAAAAGAAGTGCTGAATATTATTTAAATGGAGAAATACCATAGCAGGTTGAAGCAGGAAGGGAATTGGGGGTTCCGAGTGCATGAATCACAAAAGTTCAGCGGGTACTTGGGAAGGTAAATGGACTGTTGGCCTTTATTTCAAAGGGAGTGGTGTATAAATACAGAGATTTTATAGAGTCATACAGCATAGAAACAAACCCTTCAGTCTGACGAGTCCATGCCAACAATGTTCTCAAACTAAACTAGTCCCACCTGCCTGTATTTGGCCCATGTCCCTCCAATCCTTTCCTACTCCTGTACTTATCTAAAAGCTTTTTGAACATTGTAACTGTACCTGCATCTACCACTTCCTCCGGCAGTTCATTCTACATACCAACCACTCTCTGTGTAAAATAATTTGACTCTCATGTCCTTTTTTAAATCTTTCTCTTCTCACCTTAAAAATATGCCCCTCCCCTAGTTTGAACTCACCCACTTTAGGGAAAAGACCTTTGCTATTCACCTCATCTATGCCCCTCATGATTTTATAAACTTCTATAAATCTTTCTCTTCTCAACTTAAAATTGTGCTCCCTAGTCCTAAAAACCCCATCCAAGGGAAAAGGCAACTACCATTAACAATACCTCTCATTATTTTATAAAGTTCTATAAGGTTACCTCTCAACCTCCAATGAAAAAAGTCCCAGCCTATCTAGCCTCTCTTTATAACTCAAACTCTCCATTTCTGGCAACATCCTGGTAAATCTTTTCTGAACCCTCTCCAATTTAATAATACTCTTCCTATAACAGGGTGACCAGAACTACACACATTGCTCCAGAAGTGGCCTCACCAACGTCCTGTACAACCTCAACATGACAACCCAACTTCTATACTCAAAGGTCTGAGCAATGAAGGAAAGCTTGCTAAATGCCTTCTTAACTATCTTGTTGACCTGTGATGCAAATTTCAAAGAATTGTATACCTGAACCCCTAGATCTTTCTGTTCTACAACACCACTCAGGACCCTACCATTAACTGTATAAGTCCTGCCCTTGTTCGTTTTACCAAAATTTATCCAAATTAAATTCCTTCTAGCACTCCTCAACGCATTGACGCAATTGATGAAGATAGCTTTGTAATCTTCGATAACCTTCTTCACAGTCCACTATACCACCAACTTTAGTGTCATTGGCAAAATTACTAACCTTACATAGAACACAGAACATAGAACAGTACAGCACAGTACAGGCCCTTCGGCCCACGATGATGTGCCGAACTTTTACCCTAAACCTAAGGTCTATCTAACCTCCACCCCTACCTTATACTATCATCCATATGCCTGCCTAATGGCCGCTTAAATGCCCCTAATGAGGCCAACTCCACTACCCTCTCCAGCAATGCATTCCACGCCCCTACCACTCTCTGAGTAAAGAACCTACCTCTGACGTCTCCCCTATGTCTACCTCCACTCAGTTTAAAACTATGCCCCCTCGTAATAGCTACCTCCACCCTAGGAAGAAGTCTTTGACTGTCCACTCTATCTATACCTCTGATCATTTTGTACACTTCTATCAAGTCACCTCTCATCCTTCGTCGTTCTAAAGAGAAAAGCCCTAGCTCTCTCAACCTTTCCCCGTAAGACCTTCCCTCCATTCCAGGCAACATCCTGGTAAATCTCCTCTGCACCTTTTTCCAACGCTTCCACATCTTTCTTGTAATGAGGCGACCAGAACTGGACACAATAGTCCAGGTGTGGCCGAACCAGGCTTTTGTACAGCTGGAGCATAACTTCACGGCTCTTGAACTCAATCCCTCTATTAATGAAAGCTAACACACCATACGCCTTCTTAACAACTCTATCCACCTGGGTGGCAGCTTTCAGGGAACTGTGGACATGAACCCCAAGATCCCTCTGCTCCTCCACACTGCCGAGAATCTTTCCGTTAACCCTGTATTCTGCTTTCAAGTTTGTCCTTCCAAAATGAATCACCTCACACTTTTCAGGGTTAAACTCCATCTGCCACTTCTCAGCTCAGCTCTGCATCCTATCAATATTCCTTTGTAACCTAGAACAGCCCTCCGCACCATCCACAACTCGAACCACCTTTGTATTGTCCGGGAACTTACTAATCCACCCTTCCACTGCTACATCCAAATCATTTACAAAAATCACAAATAGAAGAGGATCCAGAACAGATCCTCAAGTGGTACACCACTCGTAACTGAGCACCATGTTGAATATTTTCCGTCCACTACCACCCTTTGTCTTCTAAGGGTCAGCCAATTTTGAATCCAATCTGCCACATTTCCCCCTATCCCATGCCTCCTTACCTTCTGCATGAGCCTACCATGGGGAACCTTATCAAACGCCTTACTTAAATCCATGTATACCACATCCACTGCTCTACCTTCATCCATGTGTTTGGTCACCTCTTCAAAGAATTCAGTAAGGTTTGTGAGGCATGATCTACCCCTCACAAATCCATGCTGACTATCACGAATCAAACTGTGCCTATCCAAGTGATCATAAATCCTATCTCTCAGAGCCCTTTCCAATAATTTGCCCACCACTGAAGTAAGACTAACTGGCCTGTAATTTCCGGGGTTATCCCTGTTCCTTTTTTTTGAACAAGGGAATGATGTTTGCCACTCTCCAAACTTCCGGCACTATACCCATGGACAGTGAGGACGAAAAGATCATCGCCAAAGGCCCTGCGATCTCTTCCCTCACTTCCCATAGAATCCTTGGATAAATCCCATCAGGCCCGGGCACTTATCTATCTTCAAGTTCCTCAAAATTCCTAGTACATCTTCCTTACTAACATCCACCTCTCTAGCCTACCAGCCTGTTTCACACTGTCCTCCCCTACAACTAGGTCCCTCTCAGTTGTGAATACCGAAGAAAAGTATTCATTAAGGACCTCTCCTATCTCTTAAGGCTCCGTACACAAATTCCCTTTACAATCCTTGATTGGCCCTACCCTTTTTCTGGTCATTCTCTTATTCCTCATGTACGTATCAAAAGCCTTGGAGTTTTCCTTGATCCTATCTGCCAAGGTGTTCTCATGTCCCCTTTTAGCTCTCCTAAGCCCTTTCTTCAGCTCCTTCCTGGCTAACTTGTATCCATCTAGAGCCTTTTCTGATCCTTGTTTCCTAAACCTTATATAAGCATCCTTCTTCCTCTTGACCTCTCTCGAGAACCAAGGCTCCCTCACTCGACCGCATCTTCCCTGCCTGCTAGGGACAAACATATCGAGCACACGCAGTATGCATTCCTTAAACAATCTCCACATTTCTATAGTGCTCTTCCCTGACAGCATCTGTTCTCATTTTATGTTACCCAGTTATTGCCTAACAGAATTATAATTACCCTTCCCCCAATTATAAACCTTACCCTGCTGTATGTACCTATCCTTTTCCATGAGTATTGTAAAAGTAACAGAGTTATGATCACTACCGCCAAAATGCTTTCCTACCAACAGGTCTAACACTTGGCCCAGTTCATTGCCAAGCACCAAATCCAAAGTAGCCTCTCCTCGTGTTGGTCTATCTACATACTGTGTCAGGAATCCTTCCTGAACGCACTGGACAAAATCCATTTCATCTAGACTATTACAACTAAAACGTTTCCAATCAATATTTGGAAAGTTAAAGTCACCCATGACTACAACTGTAACTTCTGCACCTTTCTAGTATCTGCCTCCCAATCCGCTCCTCCACTTCTCTGCAACTATTAGGGGCTCTGTAAAAAATCCCCAACAAAGTGACTGCTCCTTTCGTGTTCCTGATCTCAACCCAAACTGACTCAGCAGACATATCATTCTCAAACTGCCTTTCAGTAGCTGATTTACTAGCTCTGACTAGCAATGCCACTCCACCACCTCTTTTGCCACCGTCCCTATTTCTCTTAAAGCATCTAAATCCCGGAACTTCCAACAACCATTCCTGTCCCTGAGCTACCCAAGTTTCTGTGATGGCCACAGTATTGTAGTTCCAAGTACTGACCCATGCTCTAAGTTCATCCACCTTATTTCATATATTACCTCATATATTCTCATCCAAATCATTTATAATAATGACAAACAAAGTGGATTCAGTACCAATCCCTGTGGAACACTGCTGGTCAGAAGCCACCAGTCTGAAAAATAACCCTCCTCCACCAATACCCTCTGTTTCCAACCAAAAAGCCAATTTTGTACCCAATTAGCAAGCTCGCCCTAAATCCCATGTGACCCAACTTTATTAATTAGTACCATGTAGCACATTATCAAAGGCTTTACTAAAGTCCAAGTAAACAACATCTACCACTCTGCCCTCATCAATCTTTTTGGTTACTTCCTCAAAAACTCAATCAAGTTTGTGAGACACGATTTCCCTCGCACAAAACCACGCTGACTATCCTTAATTAGTCCTTACCTCTCCAAATGCATGTAAATCCTACCTTTCAGAATCACCTCCAACAACTTACCCACCACTGATGTCTATAGTTCCCAGGCTTCTCCTTACAGCCTTTCTCAAATAAAGGTACAACATTAGCCACCCTCCAGTCCTTCGGCATCTCACCTGTGGTTATAGATGATACAAATATTTCTGCTAGAGGCTCCGTAATTTCCTCCCTAACTTCCCACATGTCCTGGAATATACTTGAGCGTATAAAGCTATGCAAGGCACTACTCAGGCCACATCTGGAATACTACGAACAGTTGTGGTCCCCTTATATAAGGAAAAGGGTACTAGCGTTGGAGGCAGTCCAGAGAAAGTTCACTATGTTAATCTCAGGTATGGAGGGATTTTCTTATGAGCAGAGGTTGAGTATGTTGGTCCTGTACTCAATGCAGTTTAGAAGAATGAAAGGAGACCTTATTGAAGCATATGAGACTCTTACGGGGCTTGACAGGATAGATGCTGTTTAGCCTTGCTCATGTGTGTAGGACCACAGTATATAATTTCAGAGTAAGGGGTTATGGAGATAAGGAGGGTTATTTTCTCTCAGAGGGTGGCAAAACTGTGAAATTTGTTACTGCAGAGGGCTACAGAGGTGGGTCATTAAGTATATTCAAGGCTAAGATAGGTAGATTTTTAATCAGTAGGGACATGAAAGTTTATGGGTGAAAGGCAGGAAAGTGGAGTTGAGAGGATCGTCAGGTTATCCATGATTACATGGATGGCAGAGCAGAACTAATGGGCCCAAATTGCCTACTTCTGCTCCTACATCATATAGTCTCATAACTTTCCTTCCAGGCTCCCATGCTAACTGGTTTTATCAAAACTTTCCATTTCATGTAGTGTTTCCCTTTTTCTTCCAATGTGCCATCATCATACCTACACAAAAAAGAACCTTGACCTCACAGTCCTTGCAAAGTTATATCTCATCCTTGAATCCGTTTTTCTCTCTAAACTCCATTCACACCTTGTCATCTCCCAAATTGGTGCCTGTATTTTTACAGAACTCTACATTTGAAACTCTTCAAAAAGGTTCCGCTGCTGCCAAAGTATCTTAACAAATCACACAGGACAAACCATGTGACTATAAGTACATTTTCCCTCCTTGTCCTGCTCAATCAGTCTGCAGTCTTTGAATGCTTAGCCACATTATACTCTTCCAAGTCTTTGTATTATTGTCCAGCTGGCTGAAACTACTTTCATCTGGTTCCATTCTTTAGTGATCTAGTCATTGCCAGAGAATCATTTATAACAGCTTCTCTTCTTGCTCTTAAACCATTATTACTGTATCCCTTAGGGAACCATTCCTGGCCCCCTCTTCTCATTTACATGCTGTCCCTTGCCATACCATCTGAAATCAGAGTCTTAGTTTCAATTTGGCTGCTGGAGACACCCAGCTCCACCTCACAAACTCTATCCTCAATCCCTCCATTGTCTCCAGATTACGAAACTGCTTCTCCAATGTGTAGTATTCAATTAGCAGAAGTGTCCATTAATTAAATATCACAAACACCAAAGCCAAGGCTTTCAGACCTCACTATAAAATTCCACAGCCACCATTCCATTCCTCTCCCTAGAATGGTCCAAGATTGACCTGGTCTTTTATTTTCACCTTTGCCTCATATTTGATCCCAAGATAAGTTTCTGACCATATAGTCAACACCATCACAAGAACTGCCTATTTCCACCTCTATAACACACCTGATTCTACCTTAGCTTGTGCTCATCTGCTGCTGAAACTCTCAATCATGTTATTGTTATTTCTAGACTTGATTATACCAACACACTGCAGGCTACCTTTCCATATTCTAATCTCCATAACCTCGAAGTAATCAAGAACTGTCCACGTCCTTACTTAAACCAGTTTCCCATTTGCCTGTGTTTGCTGATCGATATTGATGCTGGGTTAAGCATTACCTTGGTTTAAAATTAATTCTTCCTTTTCAAATGCCTCCTTGGCCATCTATCTTGACATTTATAGCCCTCTCCTGCCACACAAACCTCTAAGGTTTCTACATTGCTCTAATTCTGGCCTTCTATGTATTCCCAATTCAATTGCCCCATGATTGCTGACCATGCTTCCAGTTGCCAAAATGTTAAGGTTTGGAATTCCCTCCCAGCAGCTGTCTGTGTCTCTAACTCACTTTCTGAGGCACTCCTTAAAATTGGGCTTGTTCAACCACTTTCACTACGTGGTTCAATGTCATATTTTTCTTGAAGATATTCATGCGAAACATCTTGAAACACTGTTACATGAAAGGCACTATATAAATACAAATTGTAATTGTTGATATAGTGCATTCTACAAACTGGCTTCTTTCACAAAAGAAAGTTCTTCTATAATAAAGTGGGACTGTTGCATAAACTCAAGAACATTTATGTGAAAACTCATTTTAACTTCATTTCTATAAACTTCCTGGTTTTGAAGCTAATTCCATTGGTCAATCAGGTCACAGGCCAATCTGGAGTTAGCTGAATCTTCCTGGTTTTCTAGTTAATGTGGAAGGGTAACGTGGGATCTCACTTTGAGGTGTAAAAATTAGGTGTGTTTGCTTTGGGCTCGGTATTGTTCCTTTAAAATCAGTCACTGCACAAAAGAACAAAATGAAACTCTATCCCAGCTTCAATCCATACAAATGTGGCAAGGACTACACTGGGGATCTAAAAAGGCAGATTACTAGAAAGTAAGGGCAAATCCATATTATACCATAAGATATAGGAGCTGAATTAGGTCATTCAGCCCATCACGTCAGCTTCACCATTTGGTCATGGCTAATATGTCTCTTAACCTCATTCTCCTATCTTCTCACATGACCCTTGATCCCCTTACCAAACACGTACTTATCTATCTCTGTCTTAAATACACTTAATGACTTGGCCTCCACTGCCCTCTGTGGAAATGAGTTCCACAGATTCACCACCCTCTGGCTGAAGAAATTCCTCCTCATCCCAGTTCTAAAGAGTTGTCGCTTCATTCTGAGGCTGTGCCCTCAGGTCCTAGTCTCTCCTACTAGCGGAAACATCTTCTCCATGTTCATTCTATCCAGGACTTTCAGTATTCTGCATATTTCAATCAGATCCGCCCACGTTCTTCTAAACTCCATCGAGTTCAGACCCTAAGTCCTCAACCACTCCTCATATGACAAGCCCTTCATCGCCGGGATCATTTTTGTGAACCTCCTCTGGATCTCTCCAATACCAGCACACCTTTCCTTCAATACGGGGCCCTAAACTGCTCACAATATTTCAAATGCGGTCTGAGCAGAGCCTTATGCAGCC
Source organism: Rhincodon typus (assembly GCF_021869965.1). Lineage (NCBI taxonomy): Eukaryota > Metazoa > Chordata > Chondrichthyes > Orectolobiformes > Rhincodontidae > Rhincodon > Rhincodon typus. Next base: position 51,548,796 of record NC_063340.1, on the reverse strand, counting down.
TTGTCAGTACACCTCTGCTCTTGTACTCTAGCCCTCTTGAAATTAATGCTAACATTGCATTTGCCTTTCTAACTGCAAACTGACCTGGCATATTAACCTTCAGAGGTTCCTGATCTTGATCCTAAGTCCCTTTGAGCTTCAGATTTCTGAAGTCATTCCCATTTAGAAAATAGTCTACACCTCTATCCTTCCTACCAAAGTGCATAACTTCACACTTTCCCATATTGTATTCCATCTGCCACTTCTTTGCCCAATCTCTTAGCCTATCCAAGTCCTTCTGGAGCCTCCCCATTACCTCAACACCAGCTGTCCCTCCACCTATGTTTGTGTCATCTGCGAACCTAGTAACAATGCCCTCAGTTTCTTTGTCCAGACTGTTAAGGGGAAGTTCGAACAATCGTGGTCCCGACACAGAGCCCGCAGGAACTACACTAGTCACTGGCTGCCATCCTTAAAAGACCCCTGCATCCCCACTCTCTACCTTCTGCCAGTCAGCCAATCCATGCCAGTACCTTGCCTCTAACACTATGGGCTCTTATTTAGCAGTATTCTATGCAGCACCTTGTCAAAGGCCTTCTGGTTATCCAAACAAATCATGTCTACTGAATCTCCTTTATCTAACTTGCTCATCATAATATATTTTCCTGAGTAAAATAGCAGTCAATTTGATAATAAGGAACCATCCTTTAGAATAAGTACTGCATTAGATTTCTCACCCTGAAGTTCCATTAATGATGATTTATATTCACATGCAAGGCAACCTGACTTTACATGGTTGTGCTATAAAGATCTTGACAGGTAATCTGCAAGTATAGCCATTGCTCCACTGACCAGAAAATACTCAGGTCAGAACTCTAGAGTTTGTTGCAGTAATACCCAAACTTGGATGAGATGATGGCCTTACGTTGACTGTCACGTAAGAAATCAGTCAAAGGTCTCAAACTAGAAATTAACCTAACTACAATATAAAATACATTGTCCCATGATCAGGAATTCTGAGCAACTGACTTTTCATATTTTAGATATGAAATTCTTGTGGCAGAAGAATGTATCTAATAAATTCCCTTCAATAAGGACCAGAAAGGACACTTGTTAAAGGGACAACTGTAAACCACGGCACAGATTGTTGATGCCAATACAGAATGCATTCAAAAGAATGATTTCTAAAGAAGTTACGTAAAATTTTGGATCCTCACTTTTCACTACAGAAGCCATGAGTTTCAAACTCAGAACCAGGTGTCCTTTAGATTATTCAGCTACTTGAGTTTCTCTGGTAAATTCTTATAACCTGCAGCTTTGTGACTCCCCTGTTGACCTCACTGTACAGCTGAGGGTGAGAGAAATTTTGTGATGCTGTGTTTGAAAAATCAATACAAACCATATTGGACTAATACATGCCCTACCATAACCCGTACCATGAAGTCAAGACTGATACCGAAATCAGAATTTGAACAAAGAGTTAAAAATAGGCGAGATCTGGAACGTGCAATTTTCACATTGGAATTGTGAAGGTGAATAAAATCTCTGCAGCTTTTATTGGCAAAATCAGTGGAAACAAAAGTTTCTGAGCAGCTCATTGAAGCGAGAGATGGTCATTAATCACATGTGCTGTAGTTCCGAGTGACTGGATAAAGATGCGGTATCAAACACTGCAAAATTCACGCTAAGCATAAAAGACACAGGTCTGCATTGCAGTACAATTGCACCTCAGTCTTATCACAGTGCACAGATAGCAAATGATGTTCTCAGGTATCCTATAAAGCTACAACTAAATCTGCAATCACAATTTCACTTTACACCAGACAAATTTGGAAGTTCAGGTGTATATTTTCTTAAGGCTGTGTATGTGGCCCACATTACTGTCATGTGGGGCATCACACACACAAGTGACATCAGAGCGTTATCGTTATACTCTTATTAATTAGAGTGGGTTAGAAATCAGCATAGCGAGAATGAAAAAAAGAGCAAGTCATTCATCTTTGCCTAATGACCCAATTTAATTGAATAATTTGTTTTGTCCATTGGGCATCCCTTGAACAATCACATGAAGGACCAGGAATTTCCCAGTCAGCAGCATTGATGTTGTGATTAATTGCACAGGACTTGTTGTCTTCAGCATGACCTCATCTGGATGACTTTGTGGCAAAAAAAAGTCAAAGAAAGTCAGTTTAGGAGGATGTACAAAAAGCAGTTGGTGGTAAACAGGATTCAATGAGATCACTTGCTCATGTGCATGGAATGGTGACTGCTTGTTGCAACTGTGTTGCAGGTGGATCAGTGCATATGCAGTTGGATCACGGTGGCCATCTTTGAAGGCAAGGCCCTATATTTGAGTTGGTACCTCAGACTCCAATTTATTAAAGCTAGTGTACAGGAACAAAAGGTAATCTAAAAAGGTGATGGCCCTTTTCACAAGGAGTCTGGAGTACAAAGGAGAGATAGTCTCTGTTCAGATGGACAAAACCTTTGTCACTCCAATGCCCATTCAACTTTTGCAAGAATAACATGGGTATTTAATTGATTGAGTTATTAATGTGCCTTTTATTCCCCGGATGTAGAAAGTTGAGGGGTGATCTGATCAATATCATAACCTGTACTGCCGTCATCCTGGCTGAGTGCTGAGTTGATGGCTTTTCTGAGGGTGATCTCAGCTTTTAAATTCCATACATATATTTGTCTTTTAAACACACCAAGTTAAAAATTCAACAGCAACATTTTTTTGTGTCATCAGGACACTGTGTCAGAGCAAATCCTCTCTTAAAATTATTGTAGCATTCCTGAAAAGTATAACGTTGAATGAAGTAAAGCTGTGAGTCGATTTTTCTCATTACAGATACTGTGAAAGCTGTAGTTTGATTCTGTAGAAACTTTCTCATTCGAACAAAATGTTAAAACATTGTACCTCGTAAGTTGAAATACTTTATTTTGGTGCTACATTTCATATTTGTAGAAGAAATAACATTTAAAATAAAATAAGTTTTAAAAAAGAGAAAATATACTGACTCAAACTGCCAGCTCACCACCTCTCCAATGACATCCCTCCAAGCTAGCTACCGCCTCTCCCATTCCTTAGCTCTTTGGTTTTCTGCTTCCCAAACCTTCAGATCACCGCCAAATATGCTTCTGGACACTCTCTTACCGATCCACCCTCCCGCTGAATTGCCTTAAAACCCCTGACGCCACCTCTTCCGAGCCTTTGCAGTGAGTAAATATTGAAGAGGAGTGGCGAGTGACTGGCAGAGCAGCTTTGTGTTATAAGTAAGCTGCAAATTCGGGAGGGAGAGCGAGAGGGAAGGTCCATGGCGATCAGGCAGGTCAGCGAGAAGAAAGGTGGCAGTGACCCAGAAGCCAGCGAGAGGAAAGGTTGGCAGTAATTTGGGAGGATTCAGGAATGGGAAAGGCAGCTATAAAACTGCGCTGATTGGGTCATATGACCCAATGTCAGACCCAGTCAAAAACAATGTTAAAACACTAACACGAGTATGAACCTTATAACAGACTAACGCCAAAGCAGCACAAATTAAAATAGGACCATTGAGTACGTAAAAAGTACAAAGTCACCCAGGAGAAGTACAGGTTCTTTTACAGGCCTAATAAACAGGTACATTTCATGCCTAGTGAAATTGCATATTGAACATCTCCTCCACAAATACAAGATACCTTCCAAGTTTCAGCTTGAATGATGTCGTAATTATGAGATTTTTTTAAAAATCACAATGTTCGGGGTTGGCCTTTAAAGTCAAGATCATGCAGCCTGTTCCGGAATCTGCTTGATCATAAGCTTGGACACTGACTGTTACAGTTCAAAGGAAGTCTTAGATTATTTTATAAGGAAGAAAGTACATGGTATTCATGCTTGGAGACAATGGCAATAGTCTGTTTCAACTATGGAGACAGAGTTAAGGTTGTAAACAGTTGCGCCTTAAAGTGTCTTACATTGTTCGAAGTCAGCTGATTAGTATTTCCGCCCAGAAGAAAGGTTCATGTAATTGGCCTTACTTTGGAGAAAGATACAGAGGAAACCATTGTAGTGATGGGCTTACGGGTTTTCCTAGAATATCAATGGGCACAACATAGAGCGTCAGAGATTGTAAGAACTGCCGATTGCTGGAGTCAGAGATAACACAGTGAGGAGCTGCAGAAACACAGCAGGCGAGGTTGGGAACCGAAACGTCAACCTTCCTGCTCCTCTGATGCTGCCTGGCCTGCTGTGTTCCTCCTGCTCCACGTAACATGTCCTGAGTTTATCAGCGCCCAGAGTTTATCAACTGAGTTTATCAGCGCCCAGGAGAAAGACACCGATTAGAGGCCAAATTTGCAGCACCATGACGTAGGTGGAAACTCACGCTGGGACTGAAAAAACAAAATTTGCGAGGAGTTAAAACACGTTTGAAGGGCTGCCCAAAGGTGTTTTTAGAAAAGAAAACCTCACGCTGAAAGTCCCAAGATTGCAAATTATCAGGTTGAGAAAAGAACAGAAATAAACCCAAGGAGCTCAGAATCACTTTGGTTCAATTCTGAGAAAATTAGATGTTTATATAAGGAACAGTGAAACATATATCTCTTTTTTACAGTTAGGCTAGGAATAGGGAGGAAAGTATTCCGTCCTGTGGTTTAAAATATTAAGGTGCTTACAATGGTAGTTTTCACCTAATAGTCTTTATTTTGGTATTCGTTATTGTAGATGTTTTAAAACGGGAAACCTTGACATGTCATTCTTTCAGCTACTGAATGGAAGGCTGAACTTCTTTCCAAAAATAGGCTGTCCCTAGAGGTATGGTAACAATGATTAAATGCTGGACAAGAATGATGCAAGCTTTGGTACGGGAAAATGCTCTTTTATTATATAGTGCTGTATTGGTTTCTATTAAGACAACACTTCAGAATGATTACAGACTGTCATTGTTGAGCTGCAGATGATAACATCAATGTCATTCCACAGAAAAAAAACATGTTGTTCATCGGGGCACGATGACTGGCAATGACACTGTGTTCTTTGGATGACAGCTAATGACTATTCAGGTGACTGACTGTTATTCCTATAAGCCAGAGGAGTGAGTTTTGTTTGGGCTGCAGACATCTGAGAATCCCAAGCAGCTCCCAATGGAAATATGTTACCATGGTTGCAGACTGCCCTTTCTGCTGCACCACACGGATTATCTGTCCTCTCCTTGTAATATTTTTTCTTGTGCTGCTTTGGTTTATCTTCCTATTTTGTACCTTGATCGGCCTCTTCTGCACCTTTGGTTCCGCTATATTAACCTGTGATACCTCAGCTATATTTTCATTCTTCGTGACTGAACTCTGGTTGTTAGAAGATATTCAACAGTGGCTAGATGATGGATATAAATTTACCGTACAATTTTATTTTATCCATTGTCCTTGCTAGCAGTGAACTGCTTTCTTGACCTGCTGTAATTCATGTCATGCAGGTACACCCCTAGTTCAGTCAGGGATCACCAGGATCCTGACCCAGTGATACACCCACACAAAAGGCAGTCTGGAATAGGGAACCACAGGTACAAGTGGGCTGTAAAAGGGCCTCCAAGACAAACAAGAGGGCTCTTCATCACAGCCACAATTTATCTGCCCAATTCCATGGCCATTATCATAAGACTTACTGAGTGCATGAAAGCGACATGAGTGTTCTTCAAAATTTAAATTTCACTTGGAAATATTTCAAATTATATTGGCTTCACTGGCATCATTATTATTTATTGAGACTTAGAGAGTTAAATGGACATGTTGTTCACTATAGCAGAGTTAGGGAAATATATTGTGGAAAAGCAATGGTGTGTTTTTGCATTCACTTTTCACGGGGTATCTGTGTTAACATCTGCCATTGTGTTTGTCACTCTGTGGAACATGACTGGGCTTGAAGGCTCAGTTGGCCCTTCTTTCTACGAATCGTGTAGGATATTGTCCGAGATGATTCTCAGTGGGGGTAACTGAAATATTGTGAGTAAACGCAAAGCCCTGTAAGGATTCTGCCAGCTAAAACTGTAAGATGGACCCATATGTAGACAATGCCCTTTAGGGTCCTCATTTTCCTACCTTGACTTACTGTTCCCTATACTCCAATCAAAAGCAGGATTCCAGGTTCTTCACCCCACCAACTTCCGTGACCCCTTCCTTCTGTATTCCCTTGGAACCCTCATCGATTCTGCCATTCCCCTGCTCGTTCTCCACATCCCATTTGGCATGGACCACCATTGCCAGTCCCATGCCTCCACTCAAGCTGTCATTCGCCTGCTCCCCATCCTTGTGGAAACAGTTCAACAAATCCTGTCTTCCAACCTCCAATAAACCCCCAAACCCACAACCTCAGGCAGCTTGCTTTCCTCCTCCAGCGGGGTCGGATTATTTCTAGCAGTTTCTGTCTTTACTTGATATTATCAATTGGACACTAATTGACTTCCATCTTGTGATTACTGAACAATTAGGCTTTATGGCCCTGAAGACCTACAGCTCCATCTCAGTCCAATATATTTCCAAACAAACTGTTCTTTACAATGGCCATTCAACTTGATGTCATAATCATGACACCTTGCTTTCTAATGGATGCATGGCGTCCCCCACGTGCAAATTCTTTCCTGCATTAGTTGTGGAGGGTCAGATTGAAGAGGTGTGACATTTGGAATTTGGAGTGTGGGAGGAAACTGATGCGCCCGGCAGGAACTCACACAGACATAGGGAGAACGTGCAAACTCCACTGTTGCAAAGTTAGGTAGAATACTTGTGGATTGGGAGGAAGGATGTTAGAATTTGGTGTTTGTAAATGCTAGGGGGAAAGCATTGAGTGGCCCCTTTGAAAGATCATGTGCTTTTTCTACGCTGAGAGATTTAAAATGGATGTCTGTGAGCAGCAGCTTGAAAGTTTGTAAGTAAACAGAGAGCACCCGAATTGAAACATTTGTATCAAAAGGCTGTACAGTTAGCAGGACAAGCAGCAGTTCTTTTTTACCAAGACAAAAGGCTTTTGAATTTAGCCATTCAATTTGAACCAGGTACTTAGATATCAAAAAACTATTAAATTTAAGTCTGATGGTTTTGACAACATAGGATCAATCTTATTGTAAGAAATATTGATATGTCATCAAGGGTATAAAAAGGATACAGTTGGACAATAACCCCAGAGCTAGCTATCATCCACCGGAGCTAACAGCCCTCAGCTCTCAAGAGAGAATCACTGGCTCTCAAGCGAGAATCACTGGCTCTCAAGCGAGAATCACTGGCTCTCAAGCGAGAATCACTGGCTCTCAAGCCTCAGCTATGACTTAGAGACAGCACCAGCTAAATAATAATAGTACCAATGGCACAACTAGTTAATATTCCTGACTGGATAATTGACGGAGAAGGCATTCCTGACAGAAGAATTGATGGAAAAGTCACAAAACATTCCGGATGACTCGTAAGCTGGTTGTAATTTCGAGAGACTAAATTCTACTTTTTTTTAAACTGTAAGTGGGACATGTATTTATTGGAACAGCATACCGTTAGAATCTTGCTTTATTCGGGAATAGTTAGTAGTTAGAAGGGATTTATTCAATTTGTTACTAGTTTAGTTAATTTGTTCATGATTAGAGTTAGCTAAATGAATTGTTACATTTTTGATTTTAAAGTTATTGAGGCATTTATTTTATTTCACTACTAGAAGTTGCTAAAAAGCAGGTTACACCACTTCTCACACTCCTTTTACAGATTATGGGCTGAGGTGCTCCTGTTTGGGTGTTTCGGTTTTAGTCCTCAGAGGGTGGTCAACCTTCACTATATAACAAATTGGGGGCTCGTGTTCTGGATTTGGACAGATTTGAATAGATTTAGGGTACAAAATGTCCCAGTAGATTTGAACAGACTTGGGAAGTAGTGTCCTAGATTGTTAAATAAAACTTAAGTGAGAAGTGAAAATCTGTTTAATTTCGGTTGCTTGCTGTTGGTTAAATCAAAAGTGGGGAATGGCTCTTAACATTGGTAAAGAGGCCCTGGGGGTTGCAGGTCCTTCCCAAATTTGCAAAGACAGTTTCAAAAGACAGAAAAAAGGTGACACTTCTGGAATTAACAAACAGGCTAAAATTGGGTTTAACTAGGGATAATAAGAAAGCTAAAATTATAACAGATTAGCCAAGCATTTAGATATATCAGATAAACAGTCAAGTGCAGTGGAGTTAGAAAAAAATTAAATTGCAAATGAGACAGTTGGAGTTAGAGGATAAAGAAAGGGAAAAGAAGATTCCTAGCAGAAGAAAAAGAAAGGGAAAGAGAGAGAGTTTGAGCTTCAGAAGTTGGCAATCAGACAGCAAAGTTGACGTAGAAGGATGGAGGTGAAGGTAGGAGGTAGGGTTAATGAGGAGGATAGTGATGATGAGCAAACCCAGTGTAGCCAAAGGCCTGGTAGGGACATATACAAATGTCTAAATATTACCAAAATTTGATGAAAAAGATGTAGAAGCCTTTTTCATTTCCTTTGAGAAATTGGCTAAATAGATGAACTGGCCAGACACTTTGTGTGTAATCTTAATTCAGATCAAGTTGGTAGGCAGTGAGGTGTTTGCAGTGCTGTCAGAGGAGGTGTCAGGAGAATAAGAAGAAATAAAACAGGCTCATTTGAGTGCCTACAAAATCGGTACCAGAAGCATGTAGACAACGGTTCAGAAATGTTAGAAAGGAATAAGGTCAGACTTATATCGCGTTTGAAAGAATTAAACAGAGCAAGTTCAATAGATGGATGACAGCATTAAAGACAGAAAAGAGATATTATTCTGCTGGAGGGGTTTAAAATTTCATTTCCAGAAGCAATAAGAACTCATGTTGAGCAACAAAAAGTTAAAACAGCCAGAAGAGCTGCAAAGATGGCTGATGAATATGCATTAGTGCATAGATCAAAGTCTAGCTTCTGACAGCAATTTCATTCCATGAGGGATAGAAATTAGAAACAGGTGTTTTCATTGCAACAAAGTGGGACACACAAAGTCATAGTGCTGATGGTTTAAGAAAGGCACTGGGAAAAAGGATGTGGAGAAAGAGGTTAAACCAGTGGGATTATTTAAGATAGTGAAGGAAATCCCAAGGGAAGTTGAGGAGCTGCAGGAGAATGCACAGCCTAGTCAGGAGCTGGATAGCAAGATAGCACCTAATCATTTCAAAAGGCTTCACCTGTATGAGTAAAATTTACTCAGGTAGAATAGGGGGAGAAGGTAAAACAGTTAAAGTATTGAGAGATACAGGAGTTAGTCTGTAATAGTAAGAGATGAAAATATTTGCACTACTTCTGAAATATTGTGTGGGAGTGGTAATCTGTGGAATAAATGGAGAGAGGAGTAGTGTTCCCCTGTGTAAGATAAGGCTAGAAAGTTCAATAAAGACTGGGGAAGTGATAGTAGAAGTGTTGGAAAAATTGGCTATTCCAGGAATACAGTTTATTCTTGGAAATGATATAGCTAGATCAGAGGTGAGAGTGATGCCCATTGTAGTGGAAAAGCCAAAAGAAAACCAGGGAATTGAGGAGTTAAAAGAAAAATACTTGGAATTTTTCTGGACTGTGTGGTGACATGATCCCACAGCCATAAGTTAAAACAAGAAGGGAAAACAAAAGAGAGAGAAAGATGAAGGAGTTGAGTCCAGTTAGTTACACTCTGTTTGATGAGATGGTAAAGGAAAAACCTAAGCAGGTAAAGGATCAGGCAGAGGTGTTTAGTTTTGAAAGACTAATGGAGTTACAACAAAAAGATGAGACAATAAAGTATTTGTATCATGAAGCCTACTCAGAAAAGGAATCAGAGTGTATTCCAAAATGCTATTACCTCAAGGATGAAATGGAGACCATGGCAGGTTAGTGCAGATGAGAAATGGGCAGAAGTTCACCAGATTGTGTTGCCGGCAGAATACAGACAGGAATTATTGTGGGAAGCACATAAATTACCTGTAGGAGGTCATCTAGGAGTGAGGAAGACTCAGGCTACAATACAGAAGCATTTTTATTGACCTGAAATACATGAAGATGTGGTTGAATTTTGCTGTATCTGTTATAGATGTCAGATGGTAGGAAAGCCACAGGCAATAATAAAACCAGCACCTTTGATGCCAATTCCCACATTTGAAAATCCTTTTACACGGGTTATATTTGATTGTGTAGGTCCCCTCCCTAAAACCAAAAGTGGGAACCAGTATTTGCTAACCATAACGGGTGCGTCTACCAGGTTTCTGGAGGCAATTCCATTACGGAATGTCAAGGCAAAAAATGTTGTGGAAGAGTTGCTTGTTTTCTTTACCCATTATGGACTACCGGGGAGATTCAATCAGACCAAGGGCCCAATTTTACTGCCAAATTATTTAAGGGAGTCTTGAATAGTTTAGGCATCAAACACTTTAAACCAAGTACGTACTGTTCTAATCCCAGGGAGCATTGGAAAGGTGGCATCAGACCCTAAAGACAATGTTGAGGGCTTATTGCCAGAATTACCCAAATGATTGGGATAAAGGTATCCCATTTGTATTATTTGCTATTAGAGATGCTCCACATGAATCGACTGAATTTACTCCATTTGAGTTGATGTTCAGACATGAAGTAAGACAGCCTTTAAAATTAATTAAGGAAAAGTTGAAAGGTCCGAAATTAGAGATCTCACAGTAGGATTATGTACCTGAGATGAGAGAAAAATTAAACAGAAGGTGAATTAGCTATAGAAGGGTGCTGACCTGAAATGTCAATTTTCCTGCTCCTCTGATGCTGCCTGGCCTGCTGTGTTCCTCCAGCTCCACGCTATGTTATCTCGGACTCCAGCATCTGCAGTTCTTACAATCTCTAGGTGAATTAGCTAGACAACATTTGAAGGTGGCTCAGCACCTAATGAAGCGAGAAACAGGTAAGAAATCTAAAATTTGTGCATTTGCCCATCGAGATAAAGTGTTGGTGCTGTTACCAGTGGGAGGAGATCCCTTCAAAGCAAGGTTTAGTAGTCCCTATTAGATTGAGAAGAAGTTAAATCAGGTGAATTATCTGGTAAAGATGCCTTAGAAAAAAAGTTTCAGTTATGTTATGTGAACATGCTGAAACATTACTTTGACAGAGAAGGGGAACTGGAGAAAGAGGTATTAGTTACTGCCGCCCAGACTGAGGAATCAAATCCAGATGATTTGGATTCTGATCTGCCTCAGAATAAATTGAATAATGAGGAAGTCCTTAAGGAACGGGACAGGGTAGTGAGCTCTCTGTCCCAGGAACAGAGCACCAAATTGAAGACTTGTTGCAGTGCTATGAGGACCTATGCAGAAACAGAATGGGGAGGACTAATGTCATAGTACATGAGGTTGATGTAGGGAATGCTGTTCTGATAAAACACCACCCCTACAGGCTTAATCCTCTCAAAGCAGCGCAGGTTCAGAAGGAAGTAGAAGTGATGCTCCAAGAAGACATTATAGAGATGAGTCAAAGTGAGTGGAGTTCACCGATCATGTTGGTTCCCAAACCTGATGGTACTCAATGATTCTGTGTAGATTATCAGAATGTCAATGCTGTGACCAAATCTGACTCATACCCAATTCCAAGGCTGGAGGATTGTGTGGAAAAAGTAGGACAAGCCACTTACATCACAAAGTTGGACTTACTTCGCAGTTACTGGCAAGTACCCTTGTCCGAGAGAGCAAAAGAAGTTTCTGCTTTTGTAACCCCAAATGGTCTATATCAGTTCAAAGTAATGCCCTTCGGAATGAAAAATGCATGAGCTATTTTTCAGAGGCTTAAGAACAGAGTTGTTGCAGGATTGACTAATTGTGCAGACTACATAGATGACATAGTGATCTTTAGCCATTCGTGGAAAGATCACATGGAGCATTTGGCACAGCTCTTTGAGAGATTACGCAAGGCAAAGTCGGGCATAAACTTGGCAAAACAGAATTTGTGAAGGTGGAAGTGACATTCTTAGGGCACAATATCAGACATGGATGGATGACACCAAGGAACGTGAAGACAAAAGTCATTAAGGAATTTCCAAGACTATCCTCGAAAAAGGAACTGCTATGATTTTTAGGATTGGAGCAGATTCTACAGGAAATTTGTGCCAAACTTTAGTAGCGTAGTAGTACTGTTGACAGGTTTGTTAAAGATGAACATGAAATTTCAGTGGACGGAACAATGCCAGGAGGAGTTTGAGAATTTTAAAGCAGTGTTAACCACTGCACCAGTTTTAGCCACACCAAATTTGTTGAAACCCTTTAAAGTCACCATCGATGCAAGTGATGGTGTTGGAACTGTCTTGTTATAGGAGGATGATTGTGGAACTGAAAGGCCAAATCGGTTATTTTTCAGAAAACTCAATATCCACCAGAAAAAAAATATACAACCAGTGAAAGAGTTGATAATGGCCTTACAACATTTTAATGTTTACATTGCAAACAATGCACCAGAGACAATAGTGTATACCAATCACAATCCTTTGACATTTCTGTGTGGTCCCTTTAAAAGATCATGTGCTTTTTCTATGCTGAGGGATTTAAAATGGATGCCTGTGAGCAGCAGCTTTAAAGTTTGTAGGTACACAGAAAGCACCTGAATTGAAACATTTGTATTGAAAGGCCGTACAGTTAGCAGGACAAGCAGCAGTTCTTTTTTTGCCAAGACAAAAGGCTTTTGAATTTAGCCAAATCAATTTGAACCAGGTAATTAGATATCAAAAATCTATGAAATTTAAGTCTGACAGCTTTGACAACATAAGACCAATCTTATTGTAAAAAATATTGATATGTCATCAAGGGTATAAAAAGAAGGGAACCGTTGGACAAAGACCCCAGAACTTGCTGCCATCCACCAGAGTTAACAGACTTCAGCTCTCAAGAGAGAATCACTGGCTCTCACAGCCTCAGCTATGACTTAGAGACAGCACCAGCTAAATAACAAATGGTACCAATGGCTCAACTAGTTAATATTCCTGAAAGGAGAATCAACAGAGAAGGCATTCCTGACAGAAGAATCGACAGAGAAGGCACAAAACATTACAGAAGATTTGTAATCTGGCTAAAATTTTGAGAGACTAAATTATTGTCTTTTAATAAAAGTGGGACTTGTATTTATTGGAACAGCATACCATTAGAATCTTGTTTTATTCAGAAATAGTTTGTAGTTAGAAGGGGTTTATTTGGTTTGTTAATAGTTTAGTTAATTTGTTCATAGTTAGTATTAGATGAATGAATTGTTAGTTGTTGATTTTAAAGTGAGTATCAGGGATTTACTTTATTTCACCATTCAAGTTGCTGAAAAGCAGGTTACACAACTTTTCACACTCCTTTTACAGATTATGGGGTGCTTCTTTTTGGGTTTTAGTTCTCAGAGGTGGGGGGAGGGGGTCAACTTGCATTTTATAACACCACGCAGACAGTCGCCCGAGGTTAGAATTGAACCCAGGTCCCTGGCCCTGGCACAATGCCACCATGCCACCCAATCAAGTACAGAGATCAATTGGGGAGTCTTGTCAAAATGCAGATGAGGTGGCCTACCCAGTGCAACTGATGATGATAACCAGTACCTCGATACTGTCGATGTTGCCCTGGGAAATGTTACAGAGGTAGCACTGGTGACATTTCAAAGGATTTGAGGTGTCTGCTGTACATTGTCTATGTCTCTGACTCATATGGAAGAGCAGGAAACACTGTTACTCTGGAGACCACAAGCTTGGTACAGAGTTTCAGGTCTTTGTTATGAAACACTCTTTTCCTGAAATGCTGTAAGTCATTGGTTCATCAAAGAAATTACCAGGATTAACTTCTAGACATACAGTATCAATAAATTGCAAAATTATTTTAAACTTTATATTACCTTGCTTAGATCACACTTGGAATACTATGAAGAGTTTTGCTCATGACAGGAAGAATTTTAGGATTCGTGAAGGTGGGAGCAGTTGTGGCCTATAAAATTTGCTAGTGGCCTTTTCACCACCCTGGTGCCCACCTCGAGCTATCTGCAATTTTACAAGGGCCCATCTCCCCTGTTGAGGCCCTTACCTGGCCAATTCTAGGGAAGGGAAAGCATGTGAGGTCACCCTGCACAGGCCTCAGACAGGAAGTGGGGATGGACATATTGGAGATGCTTCCACGTGCAGGGGAGGTCAGAACAAAGATGACAGTCCTCATAAATCCAATAGAAATTCAGGAGAAAGAAGCATTTACACAGCTGAGTTTACTAACCACAAAGAGTAGATGAGGTGATTAATATTGGTACACAACAGGGGAAGGACTAGATTAACACATGAAGAAATAGAAGAATATGCCAACAGGATTAGATGAAAAAGAATGGGAGAAAGTTCATGTGGAATATAAACACCAACACAGACATATGGAGCTGAATGGCCTGTTTCTGAGCTGTAAATACCATCAAACAAAGCAACTGTGTAACCATATTCCAGATCCTGATCAGATCCTGATAGAAGTCAGCTTATACAATATTGCTCAATTCAAAATACAAGCTAAAAGTTCAACAGACACAAAAAACTGCTTTTTGCAACATAACAAGACTGTATTACTTAAGAGCGCAAAATTGTACAGGTATTTTTCAGAATTCTAATGAACATCCATATCAAACTTCTCCCTTGTTACTATTCTAATATGATATGGAAGTTGAAACATATCTATAATACAACTATGTGCCAAATGATTTTGAAGCAAATTTTGATATTGGTCCATATAATGCTCTCAATGTTGTTTGAGATTGTAAGATAGGCCATCAGGATAGCATTGTTACAGATTCCAATATCAATATCTTTGTAAATGGCTATTTATTCTGAACATGCAAGTGGTGGTGACACTGTGTTCTTTGGCTGAGAGCTAAATGACTATCATGGTGGTTAATTTTTTTCCTGATCAGCTATAGGAGCGAGTTATGTTGGGGCTGCAGATACTTGAGAATCCCAAGCAGCTGCTCTCAATGTTGCCATGGTTACAGACTGTCCTCCCAACTGCGTCACACACATGCCTTTTATTCCCCAAGACAACTAGGGACAGGCAATAACTACATCTTTTCAACACTGTTTAATTCTAGGAAACAGGAAAAAGTATACATTTTATTAGAGATGTAAAATATGCTTAAAATACACACTCACTGATGTATGATGGATCCTCACCACAGCTTGTCATGGTGTAAGACCCAACTGGCGGATTTACTGTCAACATCTTTGCTGTTAGGGATCTACAGGGTCTAGTGTGGTCATCTGTTGCGAAGACACTCTTGTCTAAAACAAGATGTAGTTTATTGCATGATGGCAACTAGATATAAGCTGATATGATAGACATTGTTACCGAGACCAAGACTGAGGGAAAGCCTGATGTCCATTCAAATGTAAAGCTATTCCCCTAGCCGAGTCCAGATGCCATCAGCACATTGGGAGGTACTTAATGCACTTCTTAGCATTAAGTCCAGTCACATCCTTATAAAGCGTTCACATGTGAGGTCTCGGGCTCTGAAAATTAAGCATTATTAATGTGGAGCATAGTTTCTCCAGGTTTTAATTATTGTCAGGGATTTTAAAAATGATTTCCAAAAAGAAACACTTCCTTTTCAACATTTTCTCCCTTTTAATCCAATGAGCACTCTTTTCTCCTGTCGTATAATTTCTTGTGATAGTTTGAAAGTTGGCATTTCTCCTGATAGAGTGCAAGATGAAAATCTACTGAAACATGTTTTCAGCAAAATGCCATCCTTCTCTCTTTATTTCTCTTTCTGCACCTGCTGCAATGTTGAATTCACGCACCCTAAATTAGTTTTGTTTCTTTGTCACTGTACTGATCGTTTCAGATTCCTTCAATCTGATTGGTTAAGGAGCTGCACAGTTGATTTCTATTGACTTAAGGCGCAGATCCCTGGTTTTTCACGGTGATGTTATTAGTTGACACTTGTAGCGCCAAGTAAAACTGCAATCAAACGAGCAAAGCCAAATTTAACTAATTGTGGATGTCATTCCACAATTGGGAATGTGGATTCCAACATGCTTCACAGCATTTCCCAAGCTCTGGCTGCAGAGAATTGTAGCCAGGTCACTTCCCCATCCTGACATGCTCACCTTGTCCGGGCAACAGGCTCCACGGAAATTCGTCATCTGACATGTCTGCCTTTCAGGCTAATTTACAACCCTTCTGTCACACCCTTCCCACAGTTATGGCACAAATGCACCAGGAAGGCCAGAGATTTTTGGCCCACTGTAGCCTGATGCAGAGAAAATATTTAAATATGTACAATTATGGTAAACTGAAAGTGTAAAGCTTTAAGAATGCACGGTCTCACACATTCCTCTAGCGAACTGTGGAATGTACATCTTCAAGTCAGTTATACTCAACGCTTTCACTGCTTCCCCTCAGAATAAATGGTTTAATCACATTTCCACAGTAAAATGTAATATGTGTTTAATTAAAACTGAGGAACTGCAAAACACCAGCTAATCATCAATTCAAGAGATGAAGCCACACCACAAATTTTAAAATAGCACTGATGCAATTTACAAGCCAGACAAACTAACTCTTCCCCTAATTTCACTCAAAAACACTAACACATGAATTTTGAAAAGTGATCATACATCATAAAGCTGCAGTATAACCACATTAAAAATATTAATAAATGATCATTTGATGTATCAAGTGTGTTGCGTGAGCCTTGTTCTTAAGAGAAATTAACACAGTACCCAGTAAAATACAAACCCACAAAATTTAGATCAATAAGCTTTACGTGGTCAGGAAGGAGAGATCACATCTGGAGTGAGACATAGCCTGAGTGAGTATATAGTTCGGGGACTTTGGAGGCGGCGTGGGAATTTAGTGCAGAGGGAAAAGGGTGCTTTTGTTTGCTTTTTTGGTTCATAGTTTGTAAGGTCTTTTTAAACAGGATGTGTCCAGGATCGGGGATTTGAGCACAAAGCAAAGAATGACGTCACAGGAAAACCATAAATTCATTGGTTGGTAATAGCTGCTAATTTGACTCTCTGTTATAGATTACTTTCAGATTGAAGGTAAATCTCGGAAATATTTTAAAAGACAAATTAAGAACTAAGTAAATAAAACACAGCTGCACAGCCAGACAATGTGTTGTACCTGCATGATGTGGGAGCTAGTGGACTCCATTGCAATTCATAGGGTCCACATCTGTTGGTTGCTTGAGAAACTCTGGCTCAGAGATAACAAGCTGGAGTTTGAGCTTTGAACACTGCGACACATCAGGGAGGGGAAGAGCTACCTGGACGCTGTGTTTCAGGAGGCAGTCACATCCTTTAGATTAACTGCCTCAAATTTCGGTCAGTGGTCAGGGACAGCAGGGTGTGACTATAAACGAGGAAGGTCGGGGATCCAGGAAGTAGTGCTGAAGGAACCTCAGCCCTGAGCTTGTCTAACAGGTTTGAAATTCTTGCTCCCTATGTGGATGAGAGAGGGGGCTGTAGGGAGGATGAGGAAACTGACCGTAGCACTGTAGTACAGGGAACAATTCGTGGGCGGGGAGGGGATTGAAGAAAAATATATAATTTTAATCGTGGCTAGTATAGTCAGGAGAATAGATATTGTTCTTTGTGGCCAAGATCAAGAGTCTTGAAGGCTGTGTTGTCTGCCTGGTGCCTGGTTCAGGATATATCATCTGGGCTACAGAGGAACTTGGAGCGAAATCCAGTTGTCATGGTCCATGTAGGTACCAATAATATAGGTGAAAACAGGAAAGAGGTTCTGCTGAGGGAGTATGAGCAGCTAGGGGCTAAATTAAAAAACAGAACCAAAGTGGTATTAATCTCCAGAATATTACCCGAGCTGCGAGCTAATTAGCATTAAAAGGAGCTCAAAGATTGGTGTGGGAGAAATGGGTTCAAATTCATGGGACATTGGCACCAGTATTGGGGAAGGCAGGAGCTGTTCCAATGGGATAGGCTCCACTTGCTGGGAACAGAGTCCTTGCGAATCGCATTACCAGGGCTGCAGATGAGGTTTTAAACTGAAGAGTGGTGGACTGGGTTCAGCAGTATGGAAAATTATAATATCAAAGGTAAAGGAGAAGGTGGGATTGCTGGTTAGTGATGAGTTGATTGCTGAGAAAACAAAAAGGTCAATGTGTGAATGTCAAATTGCACCAAGGGACCATAAAAATGTGTAGGGAAACTCGATAATAGAATAAACTTAAAGACTTTGCCTCTTCGTAGACAAAGCATTTGGAAGAAGACAGACAGACTGATGGTGCAAATCAAGGTCACAAGGAGTTTAAACTAGTTAAGACTGGGGGTGGAGGTTGCACAAAGACTCAGGAGAGGTTATTAAAATTTCCAGATCAAGTGTTAGGACATAGCGTATGAAAGAATCAGGAATCTAATTTCAAGCACAGCAGATCCAAGGACAAATATGAGAAAGGGGGGGGGGTGATCAAAACAGAGTGTTGTAATAAAATGCGCACAGAATACGAAACAATGGAATGAGCTTGTAGCATAATTGAAATTGGCAGATATGATGTTGTGGGTATCACAGAGACATAGCTGCAAGGGAATTAAGACTGGAAACTAACTATTCAAGGATGTGTATCCTGTCAAAACAACAGGCAGAGGGGAAGAGGGAATAGGATTGCCTTGTTAGTAAGAAATGAAACTAAATTAAATTGACAGCAATATAAAAGTGATATAGAGTCAGTTAGAGATCACAGCAAGTCAGGCAGCATCCATGGAGAGAAAGCAAGCTAACGTTTCAAGTCTAGATGACTCAATCAGAGCGTTCCAGCATCTGCAGTAATTTGTTCCCGCCTAGGGTCAGGTAGAGTTGAGGAACCATAAAGAAAAGAAGTTACATACAGGCCTGCTAGCAGTAGTCAGAGTGTGGAGCAGAAAATAAGTCAGGAGATAGAAAAGGCATTTGAGGAAGGCACTATTACAATAATCATGGGTGACTTCAGATTGGGAAAATCAGGTTTGTAGAGGATCTCAAGAAAAGGGAAATTATGAAATGTCTACGAGATATTTTTTGTAACTGCTTGTGGTAGAGCCCACTAGGGAATTTGGCAATTCTGGATTTGGTGACATAATGAGGCAGACTTGATCAGGGAGCTTAAGATGAACGAGCCTCTAGTGGGCAGTGACCATAATGTGATAGAATTCACCCTGCAGCTTGAGAGGGATAAACTGGAATCAGATGTAATGGTATTACAATTGAGTAAAGACATGAGGGAGGAACTGGCCAGAGTTAACTGGAGGGGGAGCCTAGAAGGGAAGATGGTGGAGCAGGAGTTTCTGGGGGGTAATTAAGGAGGCCAAGCAGAAATTCATCCCAAGGAAGAAGAAACATACTAAGGGGAGGACAAGGCAATCGTGGCTGACAAGGGAAGTCAGGGACAGCATAAAAGCAACAGAAAAAGAAAACAATGTGGTGAAGATTAGCAAGAAGCCAGAGGATTGGGATACCTTTAAAAACCAGCAGGGGATAACTAGAAAAGTAATGGGGGGGGGGGGAGATGAAATATGAGAATAAGCCAGCTAATAATATCAAAGAAGATTGCAAGAGATTTTTTAGATTTCTTTAAAAGATGAGAGGCAAGATTAGACATAGGACCACTGGAAAATGAGGCTGGAGAAGTAGTGATGGGGAACAAAGAAAATGGCACAGGAACTGAATAGATACTTCGCATCAATCTTCATGGTGGAAGACAAAACTTCAAGAGAGTTGAAACAGAGGTTAGTGTGGTGGCCATCACTAAGGGAAAGGTTCTGGGGAAGCTGAAAGATTTGAAGGTGGATAAATCACACAGCACGGATGGACAACACTCCAGGTTCTGAGGAGATTGTGGAGGTATTGGTGGTGATCTTTCAGGAATTACTGAAGCCAGCGAGGATCCCAGAGGACTGGAAAATGCCTAATGTAACACTCCATTACATTAGCCTGGCCTCAGTCATTAGTAAGATTTTAGAGTCCATTATTAAGGATGAGATTGTACAGCACTCAGAACTGCATGGTAAAATACCCCTGAATCAACACTGCTTCATGAAGGGCAAGTCATGCCTGAAAAGTCTGTTAGAATTCTTTGAGGAGGTAATGAGTAAATTAGACAAAGGCGAGCTAGTGGATGTTTCTTTTTTCTTTATTCATTCACGGGACGAGGGCGTCACTGGCTCGGCAGCATTTATTGCCCATCCCTAATTGCCCAGAGGGCAGTCAAGAGTCAACCACATTGCTGTGGGTCTGGAGTCACATGTAGGCCAGACCAGGTAAGGATGGCAGTTTCCTTCCCTCGAGGTCATTAGTGAACCTGTGGGTTTTTCTGACAGTTGGCAATGGATTCACGGTCATTATTAAATTCTTAATTCCAGATATTTATTGAATTTAAGTTCCACCATCTGCCATAGTGGGATTCAAACCCAGGTCCCCAGAACATTATCTGGATCTCTGGATTAACAGTCCAGCGATAATACCACTA
Source organism: Rhincodon typus (assembly GCF_021869965.1). Taxonomy (NCBI): domain Eukaryota; kingdom Metazoa; phylum Chordata; class Chondrichthyes; order Orectolobiformes; family Rhincodontidae; genus Rhincodon; species Rhincodon typus. The sequence goes on along the minus strand of NC_063340.1, from coordinate 51,528,392 downwards.
GGCCATCGCCTCCCCTATTTGAAGTTCCAGAAGACCTTTGACAGGAGACTGCATAATAGGATAAGAGCCCATGGTTTAGAGGCAAGGTACTGGCATTGATAGAAGATTGGCTGCATGGCAGAAGGCAGAAAGTGAGGATAAAAGGGTCTTTTTCAGAATGGCAGCCAATGATTGGTGGAGTTTCGCAGGGGGTCAGTGTTGGGACCATGAATATTCACATTATACATTTACAATCTGTATGAAGGAACTGAGAGCATTGTTGCTAAGTTTGCTGATGACACAAGGTCAAGTGGTAGGAGAGATAGTGTTGAGGAACTGGAAAGGCTGTAGGAGTTGGACAGACTAGGAGAGTGGGCAAAGAAGTGACAGTTGGAATACTGTGTTGGAAAGTGTAAGGTTATGCACTTTGATAGGAACAATAGAGATGTAGACTATTTTCTAAATGGGCAAAGCCTTTGGAAATCTGAAGCACAAAAGAGACTTGGAAGTCCTACCATTAATGTGCAGGTTCAGTTGGCGGTTAGGTAGTGAAATGCAACACTAACATTAATTTTGAGACAGCTAGAATACAACAGCAGGTATGTACTGCTGAAGCTTTATAATGCTCTGGTCAGACTGTATTTGGAATTTTCTGAACAATTTTGGGCACTGTATCTAAAGAAGGATGTGCTGGTCTTGGTGGGATCCACAGGAGGTTCGGAAGAATGATTCTGGGAATGAAGGGCTTGTCAAATGAGGAGCGGTTGAGGGATCTGGGTCTGTATTCAATGGAGTTTTGAAGGATGAAGGGGGATCTCATTGAAATTTACAGAATACGGAGAGGCCTGGATAAGATGTTTCCTGTAGTATAAGAGTCTAGGACTTAAGTGCACAGCTTCAGAGTGAAGGGACAATCCTTTGGAACACAGTTAGGAGGAATTTCTTCAGCCAGAGGGTGGTGAATCTGCAGAACTCACTGCTGCAGAAGGCTGTGGAGACCAAGTCATTGAGTGTATTTAAGACAGAGATAGATAGGTTTTTGATTAGTAAGGGGATTATAGGTTACAGGGAAAAGGCAGGAGAATGGTGTTGAGAAACATATCAGCCATGATCAAATGGTGACACTGACACAATGGACGACCAACCTAATTCAGCCCCCATAACTTATTGGCCGACACACACACGCACACTGCCCCCATAACTTATTGGCCGACACACACACACACGCACACACGCACACACACACTCAGCCCCCAGAACTTATTGGCCGACACACACCGTCCCCATAACTTATTGGCCGACGCACGCGCGCGCATACACACACACACACACACAAACACACAAACAGATCTACTTTTCAAGAATTCAAAATCACATGGGCTTGTTTATCAGACAATAAAATGTTTGGTTTCACTTGTTGCTTACATTTCTCAATGAATAATAATGGATTTGATTCAAAAAGCTGGTGAAATTATATTATCTAATCAATAAATAAATAAAACAATTACATTTACTACAAAGCATACATCATACATTGTATAACACTGATAGTTAGGGAAAACTACCAGGCCTGTGACCTTGTGTATATGATATGAAAGTGACAAAATGCGGAGTCCTATGTTCTCACTTGCAATGGATTTGCATTACAGCGAGCATTTGAATCAATGGGAACATGTTGGTGGGGACAACAACACCTTCCAATTTCCATTCTGATCGAGTCTTTGGTGAGATAGTCCATTGATGACTTTCATGCTTCAATATCAATTGAAGTGGTTAAGTGGGCAACAATTGTCCAATTAAGGGCCTCAACCTACCTTGGCTGGTATTAACCCAATGGTGGGCACAAGGGCTTGTCACATCTGTAGCATGTGGGGTTGCTTGCAGGCCCCCAGCAATGATGCCTCATTCAAAGTTAGTGCCTGATAGAAGAATACAGCATCATGCCACCTCCTTGCCCTTGCTGATGATTTCCCATCCCACAACCTCATCTATGATTTACCCTCCCGCCGTCACTCACCTCTGGCCTGGGATCCAGGAGTCATCCTAGACCGCAGATCAGTCTTGTACCCAGCTACGTGCACAGCCTTCCCAGTGGCAGTGATGTTCAACAAAGCCGCTAGCATCCGGCTAGCCAATCTCTGCAGCCAGGTTAAAGCTCTGCCACCGGACTGCTGAGTGTCCACGTGGAATAAGATATGGCAGGCCTTCCACTTTAGGCAGCTTTAGTGGTGGCCTGGAACTCCTATCGGTGGATTCAGCGACTATCTTTGTCGATGTTGTTCTGGGTCTCCTTCTGGCAGCTTCAGTCAGTCTGTGAATTTGTGCACTGTTTTCTTCAGCATCATGGTGGGTCCAGCCCGGGATTCCAATGGTGGGGGTGATTGGGTTCTCGAGCCCAGAGCTGTGAAATGGCCCAAATTAATTTTGCCTTAAATTTTTTTTTTTTTTTAAAAATTTCTTTTTTTTTTTAGTTATATTATTGGGGAAGGACTGCTATTCTGAACTTCTTATTTCTTTATTTTTCTAATTTATTGCTAATTTTGTACTTTTGAAGATTTGCAATGCTAGACTTTCTTTTCTAATCTTTTTCCTAAGAATTTGTACTCAAGGATCTGTACCTAGGTACTTTTGTACCTAAGATGGTGCCGTAAGTGGCGACTTCTAAATTTTTTACTGTACTTATGAGAGTACATATGACAAAACGTGAATTCAATTCAATAAAGGGGTGACCAGATCTCCAGTCAAAGGCCATGGCTTCTATCACCTCCGCAAGCTTCCACACAGTAACATCATTAAAATGATAATAGGCACAATTCAGTGATCCCAGTAGGAGGCTGTGCCCATAGGATATTCCAATAAGAGAATTAGAATCCTATCTCCCATCCAGACCTCCTATTGTGCAGCTTCCCTGCTGGAATCATGGCTTCACCCTAGTTTGATTTTCCTTGTAATAATCTTGGATATTGAATGTTTGTGGATTTACTTATATTACTGTAGTATGGTATTAAATATTAATGTCACATACTGGATAATAAATTTGTGTTACACTGTAGAATTATACATTATCGTATTCAATATTAGTGTTCCACGACATGATTAAAATTTAATTACTATTAATCTAGTGACACATTTCCTGTATTTAGTTATATCGATGTCTCTGGTAAAGCCCAAATTCATTACTCGATACTAACTGCCCTCAAGAATGTTATGGTGAGCCCCTTATTGAAGTGCTCGAGTTCATCTAGTGCAAGTGCACTCTCGGTTCTCAGAGATGACATTTGAAATTCTAGGATTTTCACCCTGAAAGACAACGAAGTAATGGCAAGATATTTACAAGTCAAGAGTGATACATAAATTGGAGGGAAACTTGCAAGTAGAGGCTTTGCCATGCATCGGCTGTCTTTATATTTCGAGGTGGTAAACATTGTGGATTTCGAAGGTGCTCTTTCAGGAACCTTGGTGAATGGCTGCAGTGTACTTTGCAGACAGTACATGCTGCTGCCACTATACGTTGGTGGTGGAGGGAGTGAATGTTTACTGTGGTGGATGAGATGCCAATCAAACAGGCTATGTCCTGGATGGTGTCAAGCTTCTTGGATGTTACTAGAGCTGCACTCATCCAGCCAAATGTCATGTATTCAATCACGCATAAAGGTGGATAAATCCATGGGACCTGATCAGGTGTACCCTAAAACTCTGTGGGAAGCTAGGGAAGTGATTGCTTGGCCCCTTCCCTTTACTGAGATATTTGTATCACTGATAGCCACAGGTGAGGTGTCAGAAGACTGGAGGTTGGCTAATGCGGTGCCACTATTTAAGAAAGATGGTAAGGTAAAGCCAGGGAACTACACACTGGTGAGTCTTACATTAGTGGTGGGCAAGTTGTTGGAGGAATCCTGAGGGACAGGATTTACATGTTTTGGAAAGGCAAGGACAGATTAGGACAGTCAACACAGCTTTGTGCATGGGAAATTGTGTCTCACTAACTTGATTGAGTTTTCTTGAAAAAGTAACAAAGAGGACTGATGAAGGCAGAGCAGTGGATGTGATCTATATGGACTTCAGGAAGGTGTTCAACAAGGTTCCACATGGTAGACTGGTTAGCAAACTTAGATCACATGGAATACAGGGAGAACTAGCTATTTGGAAACAGAACTGGCTCAAAGGTAGGAGACAGAGGGTGGTAGTGGAGGGTTGCTTTACAGACTGGAGGCCTGTGACCAGCAGTATGCCACAAGGATAGTTGCTGAGTCCACTGCTTTTCGTCATTTATATAAATGATTTGGATGCGAACATAATAAGGTTGCAGATGACACCAAAATTAGTGGTGTAGTGGACAACCAAGAAGGTTACCTTAGAGTTCAATGGGACCTTGATCAGATGGGCCAATGGGCTGAGGAGTGTCAGATGGAGTTTAATTTACATAAGTGAGAGGTGCTGCATTTTAGAAAGATAAATCAGGGCAGCACTTATACACTTACTGGTAAGGTCATGGGGAGTGTTGCTGAACAAAGAGACCTTGGAGTGCAGGTTCACAGTTCCTTGAAAGTGGAGTTGCAGGTCGACAGGATAGTGAAGAAGGTATTTGGTACGCTTGCTTTATTGGTCACTGCATCAAGTATAGTAGTTGGGAATTCATGTTGTGGCTGTACAGAACACTCCTTAGGTTACTTTTGGAATACTGCATTCAATTCTGGTCCTACTATAGGAAGAATGTTGTGAAACTTGGAAGAATTCAGAAAAAAATTACACGGAGGTTGCTAGGCTTGGAGGGTTTGTGCTACAGGGAGAGGCTGAATAGGCTGGGGCTATTTTTGCTGGAGAGTCAGATGCTGAGGGGTGACCTTACAGAGGTTTATAAAATCATGAGGAGCATGGATAGGGTGAATAGCCAAAATCTTTTCCCCAGGGTGGGGGATGGCAAAACTAAAGGGCATAGGTTTAAGGTGAGAGGAGAAAGATTTAAAAGGGACCAAAGGAGCCACTTTTTCACAAAGAGGGTGGTGCATGTATGGAATGAGCTGCCAGAGAAGGTGGTGGAGGCTGGTACAAATACAACTTATAAAAGACACCTAGATGGGTAAATGAATAGGAAGGGTTTAGAGGGACGTGGACCAGCATGGGACTAGATTAATTTAGGATATCTGCTTGGCATGGACATTTGGATTGAAGGGTCTGTTTCCAGGCTGTACAGCTCTATGACTCAATGAGTCTATGACAATGTACTAACTAGTATCTTGTAGATGGTGAATAGGTACTGGGAACACAACAATAGAGTTATTCACAAAGAATTCCCAAACTCCAAACCTGCTCTTGTAGTCAGTATTTATAAGGCTGATCCCGTTCAGTTTCAGGTCCCTAGGGATGTCAATGTTGGGTGACTCAACAATGCCATGGGCCAATACTTGGATTCTCACTTTTTAAAGATGTATTTGCGTGCCACAATACTACTTGTCACTTAATAAGCCCAAGCCTGAATGTGTTTTATGTCTTCAGAGATTAAAGTCCAAATAACCTGTATGTCAACACAAATATAGAAGGCAATGTTAAATTCATGACGGCATCACTTAATAAATTATCTAATGAGAATGATAAAAGTAGCCCTTTAAACCAAAAACTCCTGAAAAACCAAAAGTACACCTTGTGAAATTCTCAAGAAGACCCCTCAAAAAACAATAATAATTTTGACATTGGCATAGCATCAGTTTCAAAAAAGCAGTATGAACAACCAAGTTGTATGCAATTGTCTGACAAAGCCATCATCACAGGTCTCAGTATGATTCAGTATATGTTTTCAGTGCTCTTTATAAAGTGAGGCATAGAGTCAAAACCAAAGGTGTATGGCTGAACATATAAATCAGCTCAATCTTAATGTGACTATGGGCTAGATAACAGCGCCTCTACGAAGTACGCTTTCAGTAGGTGGGCCATAATGTCGACCGGGTGGCTAGCCTATCACCTTCCCACTACATTTGAGATCATCCCAATAATCCTTACAATTTAATCATATGTAAATAAAGGGTCAATTGAGTTTGCTGATGTGGGCAGCTGAGCAGGAGCAGACGTAGAGTTTCATAGAAATCTAGATAACTGAGGATAAAAATGGAAGATTCTATCTTTAAAGGTGCATTGGGAATACTCCTCCTGAAGACAGTACTCCACTTCCTTTCCATGCAACTGTTATGAAAAACCGACATCCTAATCCCGGTCACCCTATTCGCTAAGCTTTACAAAGTCTCCCAAACCCAATTGCCTGGACTTGCTTCACTCCAGGATCCATTAATGTTGTTGTCTTCGTGAGGCTGCCTGCAATAATCAGCAGCATCCACTACTGAGCTCAATGCATTGCTGGAGCAGCCAGCTTGATAAATAGAGTACACTTGCACTGTATGAACTCGAGTGCTTCAATAAAGGGCAATAGGTTTGACATTAGCCCCTGAGGGTAGGACGTCTTCCCCAATGAGAGGTGCAATTCCCGCATTTAGGTAATTTAGCCTACAGCAGTATGGCAAACCCAGAGACGGCACAATGAAAATTCTTTCCACTGTGATGAATATAAAATTATCATTTGGGAATTTGGATTTTTTTTTTGTTTTAAATACAACAGATGGGTTTCACTTTTGTAAAGGTAACTTTTTTATTAAAGAGGTCAATAAGTCATTTGAAAAAGTGACCTGATTTCTAAGAAAGCATGTAACTTAATAAGTATCTAGCCAGATACCTGTGATGTTAATTGATAAAGTGATTCTACTGATGGCTTATGACATGCAGAAAAACAAATGTTTTGGCGTCTCTAGTAAACTAGTTTGAGTTCAATTCAGCAGAGTCAGGTTTCAGTTTCATGCGAGCAGATGAACAGTTTCACCTTGCTTCACCCTTCTTTAGCAGATGGATTTTTGTTTATCTAAAACTGTTCAGGTTCTCAGAGCAGAGAATAAATTGTAAAACTATTTTGAGTTTTCCTGCTGACATAGTTAGTTATGTAAGAAAGGAGTGATATTTCTCTGGGACTGAATATGTGCTGGAGAAAAGGGAGGATCTAAGTTTTTGATGTGTACGTTAAGATCTTTTCAAACTGACTTACATAGCTTTGATTTTTTATGAAATAAAAAACTTTCATGAAATAAACTTATGTGCCCATGTTATGAGAACCTTGCTCAGTGACTAACCTAGGTAAAGTTGCCACAGTCCAACTCGTTCATAGGGCTAGGGCTAACCTCTCATTAGAGAGACATGGCTGGTGGTGGTTTAACATGAGGGTCAGCACGCCTCAGGCAAGGGAGAGGTTGAGAAGGACAGTCCTTCATGGTAACCTTAGCTGGTACATAGAAACATAGAAGATAGGAGCAGGAAGAGGCTATTCGGCCCTTTGAGGCTGCTGTGCCATTCTTCACGATCATGGCTGATCGTCCAACTCAATAGCCTAATCCTGCTTTCTCCCCATAACCTTTGATCCCATTCGCCCCAAGTGCTACATCTAGTCACCTCTTGAATACATTCAATGTTTTGGCATCAACTACTTCCTGTGGTAATGAATTCCATCGGCTCACCACTCTGAGTGTAGAAATGTCTCCTCACCTCCATTCTAAATCATCTACCCCGAATCCTCATACTGTGTTCCCTGGTTCTGGACACACCCACCTTCGGGAACATCCTCCCTGCATCTACCCTGTCCAATCCTGTTAGAATTTTAGAAGTTTCTATGAGATCCCCCCTCATTCATCTGAACTCCAGCGAAAACAATCCCAAATGAGTCAATCCCTCCTCATACATCAGACCCACCATCCCCGGAATCAGCCTGGTAAACCTTCGCTGCACTCCCTTGAGAGCAAGAGCATCCTTCCACAGAAAAGGAAACCAAAACTGCGCACAATATCCTAGGTGTGGTCTCACCAAGGCCCTGTATAACTGCAACAACACATCCCTGCTCCTGTACTCAAAACCTCTCGCAATGAAGGCCAACATACCATTTGCCTTCTTTACCGCCTGCTGCACCTGCATGCTCACCTTCAGCGACTGGTGCACAAGGACGCCCAGGTCCTGCTGCACACTCCCCTCTCCTAATTTACAGCCATCAGGTAATAAACTGTCTTCTTGATTTTGCTCCGAAAGTGAATAACCTCACATTTATCCAAATTATATTGCATCTGCCATTGACTTGCCCACTCACCCAACCTGTCAAGATCATTATTTATGACTTCTCTCATTAATTGAGGTGCCGTGGAATGGCAACTTATAAAATTTCTCACTTTTTTTTTGGAAAAATATAAAAATGTCAATAAATTGCTATTCTATTTTATTTTATTCTATTCTATGTTAATCTATTCTATTTTATCAGCTGGGATCAATGCAACAAAAAGGAGTGATTACAGTTTGGCATGAACACAGGGTTGGAGATAAATCTAAATCTGTATCTACTTCAGTGTTCAAACAGATGTTGAAAATAGGGAGAGGACAATAGGGTTAGGGGGCAGTGGGGGACTGACTGGATTCTTTTCAAAAGAACTGACGTAAACTTGATGGGTTGAAGGGCAGCCCTCTACACCGCACTACTCGATTCTACAGGACCAACATGCATGATGAAGGTCCTCAACAGCATGTGCTAAACGTTAAAACTGGAGTATTGGGGTTAAAAGGGATAAACCGGGGAAGCACCAGGCCCAGGTTTTCTCTCATTGGCCTAGTAGCTCTGTGTCAGACATATGTTAACGTTAGCTGTTCCAAGCAACTTTCCACTGGTCATTCTCTTGGTAGTTTGTCTATTAAAAGGGGAGCAATGCAGCTGTCAGTTTGAAACCAGAGGCCAAGCAACATTTCAATAATGTTAGCCCTCATTTGCGACTGGAGCTTGTTTTGCTGCAATTTCACCAACATTGTACATACCTGGATCTGAGTTAAATGGTGGTTTTGCTACATCAAGCGAGTGAATTATAATTTCCAAAATACACTAGTGGCTCCTAAACTCTGATGCACTAAAATACCAGAAGGAAGCTCAAGTGCGACAATCTTCAACTGAGTTTAACATGAATTGAGGGGGAAGGGTCAGTGATAATAAATCATGGCACACTATACATGACAAACACCATTTGCTATTTTCCCTTCATTATTAAACAGGCAAGCACTGGAATAGGCAGGTAGGCCTCCTCACAGGCACTTTTCAAAGCTACAAGGATCCTAATGAATAAAAAAAACACGCAGGGACAGTGGGGAGGGAGGTGACATTTACTTTGGGCTTTGGAACATAACGTAACATTTCTTCGGTATAGCGTGTGAAACAAGTGGTCGATTCACTATCGCCTGCTTTTGTGTCACATCTCAAACTTCATTTCATCAAGAGAGCCTTGCTGCATTCTGGGACATTAATAAACAATGAAACATTGAACAACAATACTGAATAATCCAACATTTGTAAAGGTTCTGGTGATGCTTTTGCATTTGCTCTTAAAGTTTATTATCTGCTTGACAAGTTGGTCGAAATAAAAGGTTCAACTTTGCAACTTCTGCATTCACTCTGCCCCTACCATCCCAGAATGGAAACCTGCTCAGACTTGGGATTACTTAGGTGCAATCTTCTGAAAAACAGAAGAATTTAAATCTGGGCTGATTCTGTTCTGTTTCCAACATCCCCTCCTTCAGTCTTTCCCATTATTTTTGCTTCATTACAATTCGTAGTGTGGAACACAAGTAGACCCTTAGCACCTTGAACCTGTTATGTCATTCACTTGGTTCTTAGCTGACCTGCATTAGCTCCATACCTTTCAATAGCCTTACTTAACAAAAACCTAAATCAATCTCTTAAATTTTCAATTGACCTTGACCAGATTTTCAATTGAGCTTAACTTGGATTTCCATCAACCACAGTACAGCAAGTAAAAATGGGTTTGTAGTCTGATAATTCTGATTCAACCTATTTCATTTTTTCCCAGGATAAATCAACAGTAAGCATTGTATATATTTTCCAAAATTTTTGCCAAACCCAAAATTGCACTGAAATGTGACTAGGCTTCCTAGCAGTCCAAGTTGTTACTTACCAACTCAAAGGTCTGATTTTCTTAATCTCAAAGAACTGGGTTCCAGTGTGATTGTATCTGTCATTTATTAAGCTAAGGAAATGCTTTAGACTGACACTACCTACAGTAGCTTCCCACCACCCCTGCTCTCTCTTACAAATTACATTACAGTCTTTAGCAAATCAGTCAATTTTAAGTCAAGCAGATTTTCAAATAAGAATGTATACTGCAGAATAACAAAAAAATTGAAACAGCAGTATAAAAGTGGCCTCGGATCAAGATTGGCAGAATGAGAACTTAAAAAAAAAAGTTGGCCAAGATTGTGAAAATCTTTCATGATCTGTTCAGCATTCTTAAAAACTGCTTACTGTGAAATCTGAATAGTAAAATACAGCCTGGTATTGTACCTGTAGCTTTAAGTCTCAAGATATTGAAATTTAAATCTCTCAGATCATTTTACGTTGAGCTTTTTTGTTGCTGAATACTGATGAACAAGATCCTTGGCAACAGCGGCTTAAACTGGGAAGGAGGAAATGATCAAAATTAATACAACTCAGCTTGCCTATCAACCCCAACAAAACTGGTTGTCTGCAAAACCTGAGGAGTTGTTCTCCTTGAATCAGAAATAGTAGGAACTGCA
>NC_063340.1:51491420-51517363 GCF_021869965.1 Rhincodon typus | reverse complement strand
CCATCCCCGCCTCTTCGACCTGTTTGTTTCCTCTCCACCTATCCTCTCCTCTATCCCTCTTCTATCCGCCTCCCACTCTCTCCCTATTTATTTCAAAACCCCCTTCCCCTCCCCCTTTTCTGATGAAGGGTCTAGGCCCGAAACGTCAGCCTCTCTGCTCCTATGATGCTGCTTGGCCTGCTGTGTTCATCCAGCCCTGCACCTTGTTGTCTCGAGTTGTTCTCCTTGTGCTCTGTACTGAAGGAAACTGTACAAAAGGACTGCTTTTGTGAGATCATGGAGAGGAAGGAAGGTGGTCATATTTGTAATTAATGAGTCAGTAACAATTAAATTTTGAATAAAACCCAAATTAATTTGAAACAGGACATGAAATGAGCAAACAATCAGCAGAAGCTTGCAAAGAACACTGAGCACATCACACAATGTTCCTTTAAACTAATAGCTAGTGCCCAAGAAGCCTTCTTATTTAATAAAGTTACTCAGTAAATAATGTGCATTAAATCTACCCAACACTAAAGACTAAAAGCAAAGTAGTAAGTCAATCATATCTTTCCAACTATCAGAAGTTTACATAGTTGCTGGTTATCAATGCCAACGGTTCTTTTAATGATATTTTATAATTAAAATCTAATAATAATATAAACTTTATAATTAATGATTAACAATTCATGTTTATTTGACATTGTTAATATAATGAAACATCCCAATGCATTTCACAGAGGTATTATAAGACAAAGTATGGTACTGGGCTACATAAGGAGATTTTGGGTCAGATGACCAAAAGCTTAATCAACGAGGTGAGTTTTAAGGAGTCTTTTAAAAGGGAGGAGAGTGAGTTGGAGGGGCAGAAAGATGCAGTGAGGAAATTTCAGAGCTTGGGGCCCAGGCATTTGAAGACATGTTTACCGATGGGGAAGCAATTGCAATTGGGAATGTATAAGAGACTAGAATTAGACCTCAGGCATCTTGGAGGTTGGTGGGGCTGGTGCAGAGAGAGAAAGGGAGGGACAAGGCACGTAGGGACCTGAAAACAAGGATGCAAAGTTAAAAGTAAAGATGTTTCCTGACTGGGAGCCAATGTAAATCAGTAAGCACAGGTGTAATAGGTGAATGAGACAAAGCTCAAATCAGACAGATAGAGCAGATTCTCTTAAATACATAGATTTGCAGAATAGCTCATACAGAATTCAACAATTTCATGATTCCTGGTTTGCAATGGCATTAAAAGAGCTTTGAGAGATATTCAATTTTAGTAATTACTGATTAAAAGAACTCCAGGTTAAAAAGCCAGTAATACAAAGACAGTTATCAAAATTAGATTAGAATAAAGTTATTAAATAATGACCGGAACAAGCAGTTAGGGTTAGAGACCTTAATCGAATCTTAAACCCCAGAAAAGCCTTGTATACGGATGCTGCAAATTATATTTGTTTACTGACACTAATGAGTTTTTAAAAAAGGTTAAAATAGAAAGGATACTGCAGCAGCTTCATGTAGCCTTGTATTGTGCGCAACCAATCTGGAATTGACATGGATGGCTTGTATTTTGGCAGTGATGGAACTGGAGGCTGAATGAACACAAAGGACATAATGTTATAATGGAGATAGTCATCTTGAATGTCTTTATATTTTTATGCGCAATCCCCACACTAGAATATCTGGCCACAAATGACTTATTATGAAATACATTTCTACATATTAACAAATAGGAATTATGAAGTACAAAATGATGCTATCAACATGCAAAAACAGAAATCTGATGCAGTAAATGAAAATCCTGCAATGCTAAAAATCTGAAGTAAGAACAGAAAATGTTGGAAATAGCTGTTTGGCAGCATCTGTAGAGAGAGAAACAGAGTTAACATTTCAAGTTGATTATTCATTGCTGGAGCAAGAAGAGATTATAGAGATATAGCAGGTTTTAAGCAAACACAGGCACAGGGAGGAGCTAATAAATCAAAAGGAAGGTCTAGGTTTCTTATAACATAGGTTGCAAGTCAACATGGTATGAATGGATTTACTACCACCCACACTTCTTGCTAGTATTAGGCTACTGATACCAAGTGGCAAAGGATGTCCACGTGACATTGCTGGCAGAAGATGGAGTCTATCTTGACAAAACAGTAAATGTTTACAGCACATTACTTATGAACTAGTTCCATTATAGGTGGAGATACATGACTGCTTCACAAGACATCAGGCTCAACGTTAAGAGTAAGCTAAAGTAATAATGTGAGCTATGCTGTTAACTGGAAAGAATAATCATTGGGGCACTGTACACACATGGAGAGCTGGTTAGCTCCTTGCAGGAATTGTCCTTATATCCCACTGGACAGAGTTTATCTTGTGAAATCAGTTAACATTTTCACATACTAACTGCCTTATATATCTCCAAAGCACATTTTTGGTTGTTAAATTCTTCATATAATTGTTTGAAATATTGAAAGTAGGTTTATCACTACCCTGAGCTCACTTCTACCACCAAGTCCTTGATTTTATAAATGACTGATGCCTTGATTGGATTGAAACTCTGCTACTTGAAGAAATATTCAGGTTCCATATATTCCAAGTGGAATCTTGGTGGAGTTTTGATTTCTGTGATGTTCTTTGCTGAGGACATCTTCTGGAATTGATGCTGCTCGTGGACATTTGTATCTATTGGAGGATCCTTATTTTCCTCAAATTAGGCCAGAGAATATGGTTGTGTATGTGGAAGAATGAACTTTCCCCTTCTGACATGGTTATAAAGGTACACCTCACTTGTGATCCCTTCACCCTAGCTTGTATATTTTCGGTCGACACTGAACCTGATAGTGACACTCATACAGTAAAGCTGACCACACTGTTTTGATGCTGCTTCTTCAAAAACAGTTGAATTGACTCTATTCAGGGTTTACCACAGTGCCCCGATTGATATGGCGTCAAGGATATCCTATGCTCAGGTTTTGAAATTGTATCTGCGGTTGAAAGGCAATTGAATAATTCCACCAAACCTGTGAAATATCAGTAATATTGTCCAATTATCTCGAGTGGCTTCTTTTTTTCCCTCAGACTCAGTAAACAAACATTCTTCTGGGATCTATGGAGTCTTTATGTTGAGTAAAAGGTACATTGATCATTGTTATCTAGTTTCCTACCTGGTTGAGGTTTTTCAATGTACTGTTCAATTTTAAAAGTGAACCATTTATTTCTGCTCAGAATTGCTGGTTTCTGCAGAAGTGCACGTATACCACAGAGCATTTGTCTCTGTATTCCTTTGAGTCATATTCTACCTTCTCTATGCAATACTCTCTCAGACAGTTGTAGCTTCATTCTTCTGAACCATGGAATTTTCTCTGAGAAAACAGAATCACTTGCCTCAATGTCAAGTTTGAAAGTAGTTGGATAATGGATAACCTGTATGATCAGGGTCATATCTGGATCATATAGAGGATAATCACCCTTCAGAAAAGTTGATGCATGTCTAATGAAGGTATATCCTGGTATTATGGGTTTTCTTTCAAAGATGCTTACGACAAGATGTTAACCTTTGTGTCTCTGTTTTCTTTTTAACTCTATATCTGGAAAACTAACTTTTAGAATCAAAGGATTTAAAGTTATTTACTGTTGGTCTATCATACAATGTTTTATTATTTTGGTACTTTAGTAAGTTGACAAGGTCTGATGAGCTTTGAACTAGGTTAGTTTGCCGCTGCCCATCATTTCTTTGAGCAGAGTTTGAATTTCAGCTTTTACCGTTATCTTTCCAATGTGAAATATATTTTGATTGTAACATTTGAAAAGAGATGAATCAGAAATTCCAACAACATTCTCTCAAATTAGTTCCGGTTGTAAATAACTATCCACACAAAATCCTGACAATGTACTGATCATTATCAGTTGCTGTCAACAGATTCTCCAGGAAGCTGTATCCTGTTAAATCTGGCTCTCCATTATACAGTTGGCACTTGATGTAAAGTAATTGTCAAGTGCTCTTAGAATATTATCAAAAAGGCATCTGTCTCTTTTCTATTATTTAAAAACATCATCTGCAACCAGGCCTAGAACATAAAGAAATATATTCACGTGTACTTCTGGGAATTTTTAGTGTAATCCTGAAGCAACCTTATATTGCAGGAATTGTATCGTCTATATAATCTAATCCAATTCTCCGTCTGGAGGATTTGGGGATTTTAAAAGTGTTTGTAGGTGTATTATCTTTTTCTTTTTCACTATATTTAACTATTGTTGCTTGACTCCAATGTATCACTTCAGAATCATTGCTGGGATTTTCCAAATTTTTTGTTGCGTTTACTGTTCAGTGTTTTAAGTCATTCAATCACTTCCATTTTATTAAATGTTGTATCTTCTACAGCACATTTTCTAGAAGTTGCAATTATTTCTTTAACTATTGGATAATGAAGATGAATTGCTCAATTAATCATTTTTTCATAACAGCTTTGTTGTTCTTGAAATTTGTAACTTGTATCTTCTCACTTACCTTTTCAGAAATTTCCTAAATTTCTGTAATTAAATCTGAAACCATTCAACATCTTTCAGAATTATCCTATTTTTGCTGTAATGCATTAGCTGGCCTGATGGCCCATTGGACGGAAGTTGTGGTGTTGATTTTCTACATTGAGTTAGAGCTATTAGCACCGAAAGTCAGATGAGTGTCAGAAAGATCAGGTTGTTGCAGCAGCAGTAGAAATGCTGTACAGTCCCAGGTTGTTGTCACAGATATTCCTACACCTTCTTAACCTTTCTCCCTGTCCATCTGGAAAATCAGTTCAAGTCTGCTCCACTTTTTTCAAATGTTGCTTGAAAGGAGCCCTCCTTTGGGAGGAGCAAATGATGCACTCCCTTCCCAGCTTTCCACGCTGCAGTAATTTTTAAATTGTTTGATTTTTGTTGCCCTAAACCACTCCTGCACTCAGCACTGTTCCAAGTGCTTTACAGCTTGAGGCGGCACAGTAACTCAGTGGTTAGCCCTGCTGCCTCACAGCACCAAGGACCTTGGTTTGATTCCACCCTCGGGTGACTGTGGAGTTTGCACATTCTCCCCCTATCTACATGGGTTCGTCTGGGTGCTCCGATTCCTTTCCACAGACCAAAGATGGGCTGGTTAGGTGGAATGGCCATGCTAAATTGCTCATAGTGTCCAGGGATGTGCAGGCTAGGTGGATTATCCATGGGAAAAGCAGGGTTACAGGGTTAGGGTAGGGGAGTGGGTCTGGGTGGAATGCTGCTCAGAGGGTTGGTGTGGATATTATGGGCCAAATGGCCTTCTCCCACACTGCAGGGGTTCTATGATTCACTAATAGTTAATGCAGTGTTAAGAAATAGAAAATTCTAAATAGGTCACTAACTTTTCATTGGTCTAATCAACGTAGGATCAGTTTGGTATATTGCACTCCATTTTAGAAAGCCCGAGTGAAGCCCTGCATTCCTGCACCAAAGTGGTTTGCTGTCCCTTTATTCAGAAAATTACAGTAGCTGAATTTTAATTAGCCTAATCAACTGAGGAGGTCATGACAATTATTTTGGTGGATCACATTCCATGTCAGAAAACTCCAGCAGGGCTCCACAAAAAGAAAAAAAATCACACATACATTGGTTGGACTCATACCTGACATACAGGAAACAGATTGTGATTGTTGGAGGACAGTCATGTCAGCTCCAGGACATCTCTGCAGGAGTTCCTCAGGGCAGTGTCCTCGGCCCAACCATCTTCAGCTGCTTCATCAATGACCCTCCCTCCATCATAAGCTAAGAGATGGGGATGTTTGCCAATGATTGCACAACATTCAGCAGCATTCATGACTCCTCAGATACTGAAACAACCCATGTTCAAATGCAGCAAGATATGGATAATACCCAGGCTTGGGCTGACACGTGGCAAATAACATTTGTGCCACAAAAATGACAGGCAGTGACCATCTCCGATAAGAGAAAATGGAACCAACACCCCTTAATATTCAATGGTGTTACCATCACTGAATGCCCCACTATCAACATCCTTGGGATTACCATTGACTACAAACTCAACTGGGCTTGCCACGTAAAGCATCTACAAGAGCAAGTCAGATGCTAGGAATACTGTAGTGAGTAACTCACCTCCTGACTCCCCAAAACTCCAACATCCACAAGGCACAAGTCTGAAATGTGATGGAATACTCCCCACTTGTCTGGATGAGTGCAGCTCCAGCAACACTCAAGAAGTTTGAAACCAATCAGGTCAAAGCAGCCCACTTGATTGGCACCACATCCAGAAACATCCACTCCCTGTACCACTAATGCTCAGTAGCAGCAATGTGTATTATTTACAAGCTGCACTACAGAAATTTACCAAAGATCCTCAGACAGCACCTTCCAAACCCATGACTACTTCCATCTAGAAGGCAAGGGCTGCAGATACGTCAAAATGCCACCACCTGCACGGTCCCATCCAAGCCACTTACCATCCTGACTCAGAAATAGATCGCCGTTCCTTCACTGTCGCTGGATCAAAATCCTGGAATTCCCTCCCTAATGGCATTGTGGGTCAACCCATCCCACTACTGCCTTCTCAAGGGCAACCAGAGACAGGCAATAAATGCTGACCAGCCAGAGATGCCCATGTCCCACAAGTAAATTTATAAAAACACGCATACCTCATCCATTGATAATTAGATTTAAATATCACTGAAATATTCTATATGAAGAAATACCACAATTTAATGTTTTGTACAAAACCCCATTTTATTCAAACCATTTCCATCTTCTCCATGATTTTTGTGCCCTGTTAAGAACTATGGAAGATTGCTCTCTGTGCTCCTTCGGAGCATTTTGCTACAATTTACTTTTTTAAAAAATGGAGTCGCACCGAGTATGATTCTTAAAGAAAGGTTTTCAGTTGAAAATCAAAAATATATTTTCATTCAAAACACTGTTTATAATAACTCTTCAATTTTTCTTTGCTTACTATTTGATTCTTATTGTTATTTTCCCCATTTTTTAAAATGAACATTCTTTTCTTTCACAAAAAAAATCTCAGTTTTCTCCAGTATTCTTAAACGATTATTTCACCTTGCTATTTTGAGATTCAGCTGGGTCCTTACACGATTTTTCAATATTTTTCCACTAATTCCAGCTATTAAAGGCAGGCTTAGTGCAGTTAAGGCTCCTGCAGCCTTTAAATGCAGGCTTTGGAATATTTGAAAAGGTACACCCTCTCAGATTTCTGATATGAATTTTTTTTATTCATTCACAGGATGAGAGTGTTGCTAGCTAGGCAGCATTTATTGCCCATCTCTAATTGCCCAGAGGGCAGTTAAGAGTCAACCACATTGCTGTGGGTCTGGAGTCACATGTGGGCTAGACCAGGTAAGGATGGCAGTTTCCTTCCCTAAAGGACTTGAGTGAACCAGATGAGTTTTTCCAACAATTGACAATGGATTCATGGTCATCATTAGACTCTTACTTCCAGATATTTATTGAATTCAAACTCCACCATCTGCCGTGGCGGGATTCAGACCCAGGTCCCCAGAACATTATCTGGGTCTCTGGATTAACAGCCCAGTGATAATACCACTAGGCCATCGCCTTCCCCGCCTCCCTCTCCCAAGGAAATTTCTTCATTCTTCTCCTTGAATGGTTGCAGTTTTGCAGAACTGAAGATTGTTTCAGGCTGTGACCATTGCTGCAATTTAATTAAATATTTAAATACTTACTGCTACTTCTATCTCACATGAGGCAACAGATTCCTCCACTGCTCACAATCTTATAATGTCAGGTGCCAGTCTATCGATGTATTATGCGTAGATTCACTGCAACTAATCCTTCTTGTTGGTACTAGTTGAGCTATGTAGCTACTTGATAGCATTAATGTGCTAGACAAAAGAGATAGATTAAATCTGAATAACAATGAATGTTAATTACGTATTACTTAACTGAAAGTTCCACTATGTCTAGGAAAGAAATTGAGAGCAGAGCGGCATGGTGTAAAGACAACAATCTCTCCCTTAATGTCAGCAAAATGAAGGAGCTGGTCATCAACTTCAGGAAGCAAAGTGGAGAACATGTCCCCATCTGTATCAATGGTGGTGAGGTAGACATGGTCAAGAGCTTTGAGTTTCTAGGAGTAAATATCACCAACAGTCTGTCCTGGTCCATCACATCAACGCTACGGTAAAGATAGCACACCAATACCTCTACTTCCCCAGAAGCCTAAGGAAATTCAACTTGTCCACAATAACTCTTACCAAATTTTATAAATGCACCACAAAGCATCTTATTTGGATGCATCACAGCTTGGTATGGCAACTGCTTTGTGCAAGATTGCAAGAAAATAGAGTTGTGAACACAGTCCATCACAAAAACTAGCCTTCCTTCCATTAACTCCGTTGCACTTCCCGTTACCTCCAGAAAGCAATTTTTGAGGGCGGCACAGTGGCTCAGTGGTTAGCACTGCTGCCTCACAGTGCCAGGGACCTGGGTCCAATTCCTGCCTCAGGTGACTGTCTGAGTGAAGTTTGCACATTTCCCCCCGCCACCACCCACCCAGAGTCTGTGTGGGTTTCATCCGGGTGCTCCGGTTTCCTCCCACAGTCCAAAGATGTGCAGGCTAGGTGGATTGGCCATGCTAAATTGCCCATAGTGTCCAGGGATATTTGGGTTAGACATGGTGAAATGCAGGGGTACGGGTATCAGTCAGGGTGGGATGCTCTTCGGAGGGGCGGTGTAGACTTGTTGGGCTGAATAGCCTGTTTCCACACTGTAGGGATTCTATGATAACATAATCAAAGACAATCCCACCCCAGTTATACTCTCTTCCAGCCTCTTCCATTGGGCACAAGACACGCAAGTTTGAAAATACGTACTAACAGATTTAAGGACAGCTTCTTCCCCGCTGTTATCAGATTTATGAATGGACCTCATATAATAAAGTTGACCTTTCTCTGTAGCTGTAACACTAACACTATGTTCTGCATTCTGCTCTATTACTCTGATGTACTTATAGACGGTATGATAAGGGGAAAGCTGTTTATTGCTGGAGCGAATAATTGGTCTTTAAAAGTTGTCCACATGTCAGATGTGGATTTACCCTCAAACAGCCACCCCCAATCTAATTTCTCCAGTTCCTGCCCATTACTGCTATAATTAACCTCCCCTGAATTTAGCACTGTCGTGTTCAACACAGCAGAGATATTTTACAATTGAACATCTTCTAGCACAACCCTATTCATGGATGGAACAAATCAAAAGTACCTATTGCCAATCTGTCCGAAGTGTCTAATTAGAGCTGAACAATAAGGAACAGCTTCTCTTGGAGCCTATTCACTGCTGTTAGAACTGCACTTCATGCCAGCACCAGTGACATAGAAACATTCAACCTCTTTGAAAGAGATTAGATTTTTTTAAATACATTATTTCATGGGACTTGAGTGTCGCTAGCAAGGTCAACATTTGTTGTCCATCCCCAATTGCCCTTTGCTTGGAGTGAAAATGGCTTGCTAGGCCATTTTCAGAGGGCAGTTAAGGAACAAGGACATTGCTGTGGATCTGCATTCACATGCAGGCCAGACAAAGTTAGGACAGCAGATTTCCTTCCCTAAAGGACTTTAGTAGACCAGATGGGCATTTACAACAATTGACTTGTTACATGGTCACCATTTAGATTAGCTTTTAATTCCAGATTTTACTGAATGCAAATTACATCATTGGTCTTGGTGGGATGTGAACACTTGAACTTCTAACCCAGAGTTCTGCCTTACTCATCCAGTGGCATTGCAGCTACACCACTATCTCCAAGAGAAACTGTTCTAAATGTTTCCACTCTAAATAGACACTTAGGGCAGATGTGCATTAGTTACTTTTGATTTGTTTTAACCAAGAACAAAGTTGTGTTTTATTATGACTTAATTTTGAATTTTAGATCATTCAGAGTTTACTAGTTGCTGCAACGGCTGCCTTAAGGTGGTATTATTTGTTTTTCTTCTTCATGCACATTTTTTTCCCTTTGGAAACAGCAGGGAGATGTCAGAGACATTAACAGGCTGATTATCGATCTATTGAACATCATCATGAATGCTCCTTCATTAGGCAATAAGTTCTGGAGTAGGACTTGAACCTAAAGCTTTTAGCTCTGCTTTGGGGTTAGGGTTATCTTCTAAATTACCTACCAAGCCTTAAAGCCTCCTAAAAGATAGAATAATTAGGTAATTTAAAAAAACTTGAAACTATCACATGTGCTACTGAAAAGGTACATATTTCAATAAAACCAGCCAATTACTTGAGTTGGTTACTTGTTCAAATTAAAATAAACCTAGACTTACAGGAAGCAGAATAAAAATGACATAATTAACAACTGCCTAAAAGGGCCCATCCATAGTGACCAAAAAATTGTCACAAATAAACTCTTGGTCCTGAAGGAATAGTAGCTGGTTTCCCATGCGTATCTCATGATTTCCTGTTAGTTATGAAAGCAAATAAATGAGACATTTTTAACTTCTGGCAAAATAAATGAAATGCAAACCAAAAACACAAGTTGAGACAATGCTCTGGTGGATACAGCAACAGGCACCTCGATAAACGGTAGACAGAATCTGAGGATTTCTAACTGAAGCAGTCAAGCCTGGAGTTGTGAAAGGATTGGAGAATGGCAACACAGTATGCCAAGTACAGCAGGCAATGGATGGGAACTGAGGGAAATGCAAGTGCAATTATTGTGGCAGAGACTGGGCAAAGCAAGTAAGGTGGAGGCAATTAACAGTTTAGGGCTGGGCAGCAGTTTAAGTTTGTGCAGATTATTTCACAACATTATTTTTAATTACATATACAGAAGCAGAAAAAAAACCTGAAAGTATTTAACACAATCTAAAAAGAGCAGTTGGGAGTTTAGGCTGTACTGATTACTAAGAGTGCAGGAAGTTTTGAGGTTGGTATGAGACATCAGGGCAATTGAATCTCTTTTCTGGTCAAAGAGAGTGGGCCTGTTTGGCAGTGGAAATCCTGAGTTGGGTGGAGAAGAAAAGTCACCATCTTGCTTTTAGTGGCAAGTAAGCATGGATACATTAAGTGAGAGCAGATCCTGTGAGATTACAATGTTGCCACAGTTGATTAGCTTGATAGAACCTCTGGTGTCTGTGTAACAGCATCGCAACAACAGTTATCATCATTCAGATAAAACTGGATATAAAGGATGGAATTGGGGGAAGAGGAAGAAAGTACCCGGAGCAAAATTAGATAGTTCCCAAAACCAGGGTGTGGAGATGGTATTGCACAGGCACTAGACAATCGCACAAAGTGATACAGGCAACACACAAACTTCATGCTACCTGCAACCCAGCATCAAATCCGATGTGGAGTGGCTGCATAGCTCAGCAGGGGCTCAGACTAGCACCATTTTAAAACTAGTTAGCACTACATTATTTCATGTAAGACAAATCCTCTTAAAGGCAAGGTGCATTCTGGCTGAATGAGCAAATAGAAATTAAGAGAAAGACTGTAGGGAGCAAAACAGAAAAGGCACAAACGTCAGGGAACATACCATTGGATTCTCAGATGCTGCGCTAGAGGCTACAGGGTCCAGGAGCTCCCGAAAACAAAGCAATGAGGAAATCGTGGGAGCAGATGCCCATAGCAGTCAATGCCACCTGAGAACCAGCTGCCCTGCAGTTGCCTTTGCCTAGTCTAGTGCTCTAACAGCGTGCTTCCCCAATGAGTACACCTGCAAGGCAAGCACCAAAGACATAAACTGGGATTATTGCTTCAGTTTTGTACGGTTTATTGTGTGTGCAATTGATCAAATTCTGCACTGCAGGGGGTATCGTGCTATCTTGGCAAAACCATATGCGCATTCAATTTGGAGGGAAGGCAATAAACTTCCTCTCTTGGAACAAACACAAGAGCACGCTGGAGAAACGCAGCAGGTCTGGCAGCATCTGTGCAGAGAACAACAGCGTCAACTTTTAGTGCAATGTGATTCTTCTCACTGTAGCAAACAGTACTGTCCCAACATCCAGCAGTATGTCTTCTAGACTTTGCCAAACATTTACAAACTCCTCCAATTACACACTAATAACAACATCTGAACAAGAATTGGTAGAAAGTCATAAACCAAATTGAATGAAGATGCCTTTAACTTACAATCAATCATCAGGATTCCTCATATCGCTGAACATATGTAGCTCTGCATGTTTAAGAAATGCTGTTAAGCAAGTTGAAAATGGCAAATGGTGAGTCAGTTCAGGTTAGGTGCTGACTAATGGCATGATGTGCCTACATTGCAAATTTCCAATATAGGCTTGGAACACAGAAACATAGAAAATGGGTGCAGGAGTAATGCCCTTAACCCTGAGTGATGCAAAGTGTGGGCTCTGCTGGAAGTGGATAGCAACAGCACAGATGCCATTTTTCTCTGCACTCACCGCACCAAAACTACTAGCTGTACAGAGCCAAATTTGCAACTTTTATGTTTGTAACTTATTTTATCTGCATAAAAGATGTATTATCAATGCAACAGTACATTCCACTGTGTAATACCTGTACAAACAATAACTGTCATGTTACTCTGTAAATACTTGATATTGTAATATTCCTCATCTCTTGATTAAACTCTGCCAGTGTTTCAGGATTGCTTTTCTTCTCATTTTGAATTTGTTCAACAAAGGATTGAAACTCATTTCTCTGAAGATGATTGCCAGGCAGGAGCTTAAGTAAAAACAAATCATGTTCCCACAGTCACTCAACACAGTTGAACTATCTGATTTGTTTGTTTGGTAGTGCTCATTACATAGAGTGTTCCACAATAATATTTGAACCATAGGAAAGCTCAGAATGCTACTTAAAATGATGATTCTTTACTGGATGGTTACTGATCTTGAAATTATGTTTGTGGTATTCAGAGGATGTACATTGTATGTGTAACCATATCACTTTGCCTTTTTTCCACAAAATCCTCTCTTTGTAAATGACTGATTCCTGGTAACCCCCAAAAAACATGCCCACATCTCATAGTAAATGTGGTTTTCACATCTAGAAAACACTGAATTATTTCTCAATTGGATTGTAATGAATAGCTCCATAATCTAAAATGTGATCAAGTATTGCTGATCGATTTTGCTACACTTTGCACAATGCTGACCCAATCTCTTTCCACATTGCTGCTGCAGCAAAAATATATCCCCGATCAGTAGAACGCTTGATAAATGTCAAAGGTTCACGCAGTCATACATAACAGCATCTTACATAATCTTGCTTCTATTTACAGTTTCGGCAAGAAACTTAATTTTTCAGTCAACTTTTGCTCCATTGTAAACAATATAAAATTTCAATCAGATAAAATAGCTGATTAGTCTAACTAGGTAGCTTACTTAAATAAACCAAAGAAGGAAAAGAAATTGGCTGCTTATTAAATGCATGCAGAGGGTGAAATCATCCTAGGTCACAGTAGACAAGGAAAGTTAGGTGGATGGTCATTGGGACAGATGGCTACCCAATACCTTTCTGTTTCTGCTCAAGTAAGTTCTGGGCAGGAAAGACTCGAAAGCAACCTTCCCAGTATTCCACCTCCAATTCCAATCCTCAAGTACTCAATTAACAGCTACTCAAGGATTGCTTGGAGCCTACCTCCTCCTGGGCTGCAATTTTCTCAGCGCAGGTAGGATAACAGAAAGATTGAAAAAATGCAAGCCACATATCAGTTGGACATGGGGCAGTTCCTTTATCTGCACTAACATACGCATGATTGACAGCATGGACATTGGACAAAATGTGGCCCCTCCTCACCCTGACTTCTGACATCCTTCCCACCCTACCTCCCTCCAGTGCCAGCACAATCCACCTTTTTATTTAGTTGCTGCTCCTGGGAGTCTAAGGGATACAGCAACAGCAGCAGCCAGAGCTTCCTTCATCATGTTGTCCAGAAGGAAAAATCAGTCAAAAAAAGACTGAAGAATAGCATATACTGGTCTAACTCTTCTTGTACCGATCAGTATGTTCATTATCAAGTGTTACTGGTTTTTCTTGCTGGATGGTGAGTTCTGGAACTACCAGCAGCTCCAGGCAGCAGGAATATCCTACCCCAGGGTCCTCAGTCAGCAAGAAGGCCCACTGCTGTCCAATAAGTGCCTGAAAGGATCTGACCGACACAAGATCCTGCAGATCTGCTGACTACAAGTGAACAAAGGTACATTGATGATTTGCAGGAAGCACTGAGACACCTACCTAACAAAAATGATTCCACTGATAGTGGGAATTGTTCAAATAGGGCATGCTCAGGATACATACTAGAATCATTCCCACAAGTAAAAGAGAAGGTACAGCAAAGGTTAGAATTCCTTAAATGGTAGTGTTTTAAAATAAATAAAAATTCAAACAAGACTCAAAAAAGAGAGGATGGATGCGTGACAAATCTAAAGCTGATAACACTAAGGAAAATCAAATTGGAATGTATTAAAATATACGAAACACAGAAAGATCAATGAGGAGCATTACAAAACAAGGAGCAAAGAGAGAGTACCACTGGTAAGGATCAAGGCCACAGCTAACGGGAAATTTTTAGGAAACAAAGTTTCACCTAAAACCCTTTCCATGCCACTCTCAGACAGGTTCTACATGGCCCCAAAAGCAAGTAACATTTCTTGAAGGAAAATTCAGACCAAAACAAAGATAACACGGAAGCTTCTGAGCGTTTTACATGGAACATTCTTGATCTTCCACGACATTCCTCCTTGTGCCAGTGATGTGGACTTGCAGATTAACTCTGAGCTAGAGGCAACCTCCAGAGACCGACAAATATATCTTCAGTCTGGCTCCAGAATTTCTAAATCAAAGTCAGTATCAAATATACATTCCACTGCCATGTTCCCATTACCAGCTTGAATGAATGTAGATTCACATATCATCTAGGTCTTGCATTCCAAATGAATGTCTTGTCAAGGATAATCAGATAAGATAAACTGTCAACCTGCAGATCAAAAGCACCCAGACTGCAGATCCTCTCAGCTCTGGCATCATGTTGTAAACAGATAGAGAATGCTTTCATCTGATGTAATTACTTCAGCCATGTTCATTTCCTCCTATAAGTTTGAAAACTGCTTTTAAAAGAAACTTGATTTAATAAGGTACTGTTTTACAAATGACTGGTATCCTAAAAAAGATAGTTTCTGAGTTTATTAGACAATGGTATCAGTTGATCAGAGAGTCAGCAATTACTGAGGACGATTAGTCCCGTCTGTAACTAATCTAGATGAATGTTTTGAGGAGGTAACTAGCATACTGAATAAAGGA
Organism: Rhincodon typus; assembly: GCF_021869965.1. NCBI lineage: Eukaryota > Metazoa > Chordata > Chondrichthyes > Orectolobiformes > Rhincodontidae > Rhincodon > Rhincodon typus. Next base: position 51,502,111 of record NC_063340.1, on the reverse strand, counting down.
GTGTTTGAATGCTGAACTTCGAGTAGATATTTGATAAGGTTCAACATTGCATTTCCCAAATGAGTCACAAAGCCACAAAAAGTGAATTGAGTATAGGAGTTGGGAGGTCATATTGCAACTGTACAGGACACTGATTAGCCACTTTTGAAATACTACTTTGAAAAGATTTTGTGAAACTTGAAAGGGTTCAGAAAAGATTTACAAGGATGTTGCCAGGGTTGGAGGGTTTGAGCTATAGGGAGAGGCTGAATAGGCTGGGGCTATTTTCCCTGGACCAGAGGCTGAGGGGTGACCTTTCAGAACTTTACAAAATCATCAAGGGCATCGATAGGGTGATAGTCAAGGTGTTTTCCCCAGGGTAGGGGATTCCAAAACTGGACGGCATAGATTTAAGTTGAGAGGGGAAAGATTTAAAAGGGACCTAAGGGGCAACATTTTAATGCAGAGGATGGTGCGTGTATGGAACGAGCTGCCAGAGGAGGAGGTGGAGGCTGGTTTAAAAGGCATCTGTATGGGTATATGAAAAGGAAGGGTTTAAGAGGGATCTGGGCCAAATGCTGACAAATGAGACCAGATTAATGTAGAATATCTGGTCAGCATGAATGAATTAGGTCAAAGGGTATGTTTCCATGCTGTACATCTCTATGACTCTATGATTCTGAGTATCCAGCCCTTAACATTGTACAGGGAGCTCAATAAGAACATGGCTGCAGTGTTAAGTACTGGAATTCCAGACCTAAACAAACTGTTCCAGTACAGATACAACGGACACCTACACTATAAAGTAGAAAATTGGCCACGTGTGACCTGCCCACAAATAAACAAGGGCAAATCCAGCCCAGGCAACTCTTACCCAATTAGTCTACTCTTAGGCATCAGTGACGGAAGGTGACATGAACAAAATACTTCCCACCAATGCTCAGTTTGGTTTCTGCCCGGACCATTTGGTTTCGGACCCATTACAGACTTTATCCAAAGATGAATAAAAGAGGTGGATTCAGGGAGGGGGTTGAGAGGGACTGTCCATGACATCAAGATAGTATTTGGCCAAATGTGTCAAAAAAGATCCTTAGTAAAATTGAAGTCAGTTCGAATAAGGAAGTGTGAAGATGCTATGGCTTTAAGTGGTGTATTTTGTCTTGGCTTTTTTAATGAAGGTTGAGACAGAGGTATCGAGCAAACTGCTCAAAAGCCAATAAAGTAAACAGCTTGTGAGGCCTTGGGTTGTTTAAGTTGGAACAATAGAAGCAGCCTGGATGGGTGGGGTCAAGCTCCACAGAACCAGGATTCTTTTAGTTTTAACCTGCAGTAGCAGTTGCTCGAGTCTTGAAGCTAGTTGTGGAAGCTGTTATTCCTCTCACTGTTACATCTAAAAGCTGGGGTTCTCTTCCTGCACCTTAATGTGCCAGGGTACAGGTGCTTTAGGCAGGACAGAGGTGGGGGAAAGAGGGAAGGGGGAGTTGCATTTTTTATTAAGGGGCATATCACAGCAGTAGTCAGAGATGAATTAACTGAGGGATCATCCAGTGAGGCTTTGTGGGTGGAGTTAAGAAATAAGAAGGGGATGGTGACGTTATTGGGGTTGTACTACAAGTCCCCAAATAGTCAACAAGAACTAGAGAAACAAATATGCAGGGAGACTGGGAAGACTAGCAGGAGCAATGGGGTTGTCATAGTGGGGGGATTTTAATCTTCCTAACATAGACTGGGACTGCCATAGTGTTAAGGGCTTAGATGGGGTGGAATTTGTTAAATGTGTTCAGGAAAGCTTCCTTAAGCAGTATTTTGAGGGTCCTAATTGACCGACACTTGGGAATAGGGCAGGACAGGTGAGTGAGGTGACAGTGGGGGAGCACTTTGGGACCAGTGACTATGGTTCTATTAATTTTAAAATAGTTATGGAAAAAGACAAAACTGGTCCACAGGTTCAAGTTCTAAACTGGGGCAAGGTGAATTTTGATGGAATTAGACAGGAGCTTACAGGGGTTGATTGGAGTAGTTTGTTTGCAGGCAAATGGTCCTCTGGCAAGTGGGAGGAGGCCTTTAAAAGTGTGATAGCTAGAGTTCAAGATCTTTAAGCTGCTGTGAGGGTGAAGGGCAGGTTTGGCAGGAGTAGGGAACCCTGGATGACAAGAAATATTGAGGCTTAGACCAGAAAAAAGAAGGAGGCATGGCTCAGGAGCAAGCAGCTGGGATCAAGGGAATCCCAGGAGGTATATAGGAGATACAAGAATTCACTGAAGAAGGAAATCAGGAGGGCAAAATGGGAGCATGAGATAGCTTTGGCTGAGAAGATTAGGCTGAATCCAAATAGATTCTTTAAGTATGTTAAAAGAAAAAGAATAACTAGCGAGAGAATAGGCCCCCTCAAGGACCAAAGTGAACATGTTATGTGTGGAACCGCAATAGATGAGCAAAGTCCTCAATAAATACTTCTCTGTGTTTACCGTGGAGAAAGACATGAAGACTTGGGAACTTGGGGGAGTTAGTGGTGATATCTTGGGGACAGTCCATATCACAGCAGAGGAGGTGTTGGAAGTTAGAATGTACAAAGGTGGATAAACTTCCTGGTCCTGACCAGATATATCCAAGAACCCTGCAAGAGGCTAGGGAAGAACTTATGGGGGCCCTGGCTGATATATTTGCATGATCGTTAGCCACGGGTGAAGTCCTGGAAGACTGGAGGGTAGCGAATGTTGTGCCCTTACTCAAGAAGGACTGCAAAGAAAAACCTGGGAATTATAGACTAGTAGCTTAACAGCTGTGGTAGGTAAGTTGCTTGAGAAGATTTCAAGGGATAAGATATACATGCATTTAGAAAGACAGGGTTTGATTACAGTAGTCAGCAAGGCTTTGTGCGTGGGAGATCATGCCTCACAAATTTGTTAGAGTTCTTTGATGAAGTGACCAGGAAGGTTGATGAGGGATGGCAGTAGATGTAGTCTATACGGATTTCAGTAAGGCCTCTGATAAAGTTTCACATGGTAGGCTGCTCTGGAAAGTTAGATCACATGGAATCTATGCAGAGCTGGCATATTGGATACACAATTGGCTTGATGGTAGGAAGCAGAGGGTAATACTGGGAGGATGCTTGTCTGATTGGAGGCCTGTGACTAGTGGTGTGCCACAGGGGTCAGTGCTGGGCCCATTGCTGTTTGTTATCTATATCAATGATTTGGATGAGAATATACAAGGCATGATTAGTAAGTTTGCAGATGACACTAAAATAGGCGATAATTATGGACAGCGAGGAAGGTTATCAGAAAGTGCAGCAGGATCTTGATCAGCTGGGGAAGTGGACCAAGAAATGGCAAATGGAGTTTAATATAGGTAAGTGTGAGGTGTTGCATTTTGGAAAGTCCAGGGGTAGACAGAAGAACCATTTCAAGCAAGTGCTGAAAGCCAACATAAAGAAATCCAACAGTGACATCAGATCCTAGAGACCATCGCCCTGGATTGGACCAGATGGAGGTACGGTCTGTGGGAAGGACTCCAGCATTTTGAAAATCAACGATGCCAAAGAGAGAGCAGCAAAAAGAACAAACCATGACCCAAACCAGTAATACATGACCAGGAACCTCACATACCAACAAATACCCTAGATGCCATTAAGCCTGTAGATCCCAAGACAGCTTTGTAAGCCAATCATCCTCACCTGCAATGGTTAGGCAATGAAGGTGCTATACCAATAAGTTGTTGTTGTCATTATAGAATTTCTTATTGTTGTAACAGTACGGATCTGAGATATGACACATTAATTCCAGAAATATGCATTCATATAACACCTTTAGCTATGAACGTGTTCCAAAACTATCAGACGTATAATCAAAGAGACATAAAAAGAGAAGGAAGTGAAGGGCAAAGAGAATTACTGGAATTTCACTTGCACCTTAAGATTTTGATGCTTCTCAACAAGTCGACCTTGTTGACAGAGGCAACTACATAGACCTACTACAGAATGAATAAACCTTGAAATCTATTGACTTACAAGAGGTACCCTAAAGGTCTAGTCATAACAATTGATGTTAAATGAAAGTGCACATTATTTATTTCCATTCAATTTTTTTTTTATAAATATAAACTAGGTTCCTCTTCATAGTCTCTTGTCCTATACAGAGAAACCATCTATTTTTCTAGTCTATGCTAACCTAAGATTTTAAATCCTCTGGGCATCTTTGAAAGTCCTGAGTACTCAGCATGTACATGTCCTTGTAAACATAATGTGCCAAAAACATATACCAGATTTGACTACTTCAGTGGAACACTAATCACATTGGGTAGATAAATTCAAAAGCTCCTGAAAGCAGACCCAAGCATTGTGAGGTTTTCGCGAACTACTTGAACACCCCCTCCCACTCCTTGGACGACATGTCCATCCTGGGCCTCCTCCAGTGCCACAATGATGCCACCCGAAGGTTGCAGGAACAGCACCTCATATTTCGCTTGGGAACCCTGCAGCCCAATGGTATCAATGTGGATTTCACAAGCTTCAAAATCTCCCCACCCTCGACCTCATCCCAAAACCAGCCCAGCTCGTGCCCGCCTCCTTCACCTGTCCGTCTTTTCTCCCACCTATCCGCTCCTCCCACCTCAACCCCCACTCCCACCTCCTACCTACCAGCCTCATCCCCGCCTCCTTGACCTGTCCATCTTCCCTTGACTGACCAACCCCCATCCTAACTCCCCACCTACACTCACCTTTACTGGCTTCATCCCCATCTGCTTGACCTGTGTCTCCTCTCCACCTATCTGCTCCTTTATCCATCATCCATCTGCCTCCCCCCCTCTCTCTATTTATTTCAGAATCCCCTTCCCCTCCCCCATTTCTGAAGAAGGGTCCAGACCCAAAACGTCAGCCTTCCTGCTCGGCCTGCTGTGTTCATCCAGCTCTACACCTAGTTATCCCAAGCATTGTGATGTGTGATTAATTGCCCATATATTTTGATGTACGCAGCATACCAACGTTGTGCTGCTTGTTTGGTTCAATGATTGCTGTGGCCATTTGGGCTCAGTGGGAGCCCAACACCATGAGTGACTAACACCTCTTAAAGTAAGCTTGCACTTCTTAAAGGAGAGATGCAATGCAGCACACTTGGGTGGTCATTTAGGATGTAATTCTAACTTTGGAAATAATAAACAATGGTGAAAGAGAGTGGACTCCAAGGTCTTGACATCAGCAACTTAGAGCAGGAAGAGAGGTCCTTTTCCTTCAGGGGCCAGGAGGTCTTGCAAATGGGCACTAAGATCGCAATGGGAGCATAAAACTATGAAGGATAATGCCTGTGTCAAGCACCAATAGCCTAGATGCATTGTCATAAGAAAGTCAATGATTGCACATGAGTGGGAGGGGTCAATGATTGCACCCCCAATGCCATATCCTACCAAGGGCACTACTAACATTAGGCACTCCTCAATTCAACCCACAGTCCTTCGTTCACATTCCAACAATCTCGATTAATCAGAACTCATACCTAACATTCATATACTTCACTCTCCCTTACACACACACAGCATTGCTGCAAGTCTCATTCCTACATCTCTCAGCCATACAAACTGAGATCTTCAACCGCGCGGCCATATCGACCAAAGATGCAAGGGGTTGCACACAAGGCCACATGTAAAGCAGCATACTTCCTGGAAGGTTGTCAGGTGGGAGGGGATAGAAATGGACAAGACAGTGCAGGAACTTGACTTTGAGGGTGAGAATTTTAAAATGGAGCTATTTGTGATCTTAGACTGAGTGTATAGATCAAATACAGGAGCAACTTAAGTTATGGAGGAGCTGAGTTTTGGAGGGTGAAAATAAGGAACCAGTCAAAGATGCGTAGGAAATGTGGTGGTAAATAAAAAATAAAAAAAATTGATGTGTGTTGTAGTAGTGTATGGATAGAGTCAGACGATATTATGCAGGTGGGAATAGGCAGTGTAGTGATGGGCTGAAAATCCTGCTGGAAACTCAGCTCAAGTCAAGGAGGATGCCAGTGCTGTGAGCGATCTGGTTTAGCCTGACACAGTAACCAAGGAGAGCAATTTAATTATTAGCTAGGGAATATAACATGTAACAAGAACCAAAGACAGTCTACTTCCCACTGTTTAATTAGAGTTACTTTTGGTTTTTGTCTGAGTGCTGGATGTGCAACAGAGGAAGGGTCAACAAAGGTAACAATGTGATGGAAACAAAAACAGAAATTGCTGGAGAAATTCAGCAGGTCTGACAGCATCGGCAGAGAGAAAGCAGAGTTAACATTTAGAGTCCAGTGACCCTTCTTCTGAACGTTAACTCTGCTTTCTCTCCACAAACGCTGCCAGATTTGCTGGGTTTCTCCAGCAATTTTTGTTCTTGTTTCAAATCTTCAGCATTCACAGTTCTTTGTTTTATTCTGGTGGTATAGTAGTGTTGGGTGTTAACAGTGTATACCCAAAACTTGGCATTGAATTTTCAGATGATTTTGTCCGGGAGCAGCATGTAGGATGGACGAAAGATGAATTCAAGGAGATTCAGCAACAAATTTGTAGTTACGGAGAGGCTTTAATATAGTGAAAACATTCAAGTGGAATATAGGAAGCATCGTTAGTAACTTTGTGGATGACACCAAAATTGGTGGTATAGTGGACAGTGAAGAAGGTTAACTAAGGGCACAATGGGATCTTGATCAGCTGGGCCAGTGGGCAGAGGAGTGGCAGTTGGAGTTTATTGCAGATAAATGCTAGGTGTTGTGTTTTGGTACGTCAAACCAGGGCAGGACTTGCACTGTTAATTTAATAGCTCTAGACAGTGTTGTCAAACAGAGAGACTTTGGAGTTCAGGTACATAGTTCCTTGAAAGTGGCATCGCCGCTGGACAGAGAGTGAAGACGGCATTTGGCATACTTGCCTATATTGGTCAGAGCATTGAATATAGGAGTTGGGACATCATGCTGTGGCTGTACAGGACATCAGTGAGTACTGTGTACAGTTCTGGTCATTCTGGGTGCAGAAAAGATTTACAAGGATGTTACCAGGTCTGGAGGGTTTGAGTTATAATGAGAGGCTGGACAGGCCAGGACTTTTTTCCCCTGGAGCATAGGATGTTGAAAGACGACTTTATAGAGATTTATAAAATTATGAGGTGCATAGATAGGATGAATAGCTAAAGTCTTTTCCCTAAGATAGGGGAATCCAAAACTCGAGGGCACAGGCTTAAGGTGAGAGGGGAAAGATTTAAAAGCAACCTGAGGAGCAACTTTTTCACAGAGGGTGGTGTGTATGTGGAATGAACTTCCAGAGGAAGTGGAAGAGGCGAGTATGATTACAACATTTAAAAGACATTTGTACAGGTACATGGATAGGAAAGATTTAGAGGAATATGGGCCAAACACAGGCAACAGAAACTACTTTAGCTTGGGAAACCTGCTCGCATAGATGAGATGGATTGAAGGGTCTGTTTCAGTGCCGAATGACTATGACTCTATGGCTTCAATGGAGCATTATCAGATGAAATTTTACACTGAACCTTGTTGGAATATTAGGAGAAATAACCAAAACCTTGGCTGAAGGGTTGGGTTTTAAGGGCCAACCTAAATGTAGGAAACTGCTATGGGGAAGTTTAAGGAGGAAATTTCAGAGCTTAGGATGTAGGCATAACCATCAATGGTGGAGCAATGAAAAATTGGGGCTGTTCAAGAAGCTAGAATTGGAGTTGCAGAGATCTTGAGGAGTTATAGGGCTGAAGTGGATAAGCAATAGGACAGAATGAGGTCACAGAGGGACAAACTCCAGAGATAAAAGTGTAGAAAGCGAAGCCATTATAGTGGATGATTCTCTAGCTACAAATGGTCTAAATTCAATATTTCTTACATAATACTCCCTTCCATTCTCAAGTGACTTTCTAAAATTTTTCATCAAATTGAATAGGAACAAAGCAAAGATTAAGTGTTCAGCTTCACATATACATTCAACACGAACAAGACTCAAAGTAGCAATGCAAAATTTCGATGCGAAGCTTCACTTCAGTTCCTTACTGTAAACACTGTATATTTGAAAAGGAAACATTTGAGAACATCTATTTTTGTGGCTCACAATTCAGACCAGAGAAAATAGGCAATTGCTTAACTATGCATTAATAACAGTTGTGGCCATTCAGCAGAACAGGGAAGCAAATTAAACTATATATGGACGTAACCAACTGGATTTGTAACACAAACTAAACCTTGTTTTGTCCATTTGAGTGTAATGTATGCTCCCACTAAAGTAAATGTGGAATGTTTCTTAAACACATTTTATCACACTTTTAGACTAGCCACTTAAGGCAAAGTTCATGGACAGTATTTTAAATTGTCTCAAAATATCATACTTTGTTCTAACTTTATCCAAGTGATTAAAAAAAAGCCACACAAAGGCTTGGGTTTGCTAGATAAAAACGAGAGGAAAACAGATGAGATATCAAGAACGTACATTCACATTTGCTGTGTTTCTCTAATCTACAAAAAATCAATGACAATTTATTAATTTTAACCCAAGTGACGAATTTCTGGTCAGGAATTTAGTAATGTGTACTAAATAAATTCGATTCTCATCACCCAAAATGTATACAGTAGAAATCAATTTGTCCAAATCGCATGCGTATTCCCACACTGAAAAAAATGCGAAACACTCAATAATAGCAGTATAAAACCACATATAAAAGCTGTGCAGGCAATCACTTACCCGGGGTATAAATGCAGCTTTTCTTATACTCTCCTCCATCTCCTTCCCACCCGGGTGTATTTTAGCCACATGCGTCCACATTCTTTGCCAAGTGCGCTCATCAATCGGGAAACCACTTTTATTCACATAGAAAAGCACTCCACCATCTTTCTCATCTTCTTCTCCGGAAGATTTGCTGGCATTATTACCCGAGGCTGTTACCGGGTTTGCACCTGTAGTGTTAGCAGCCTTTGATCTGGTTTGCTTGCCTACTTTAACACCAACGCTCTTACCACTGACGCCTGTCATGCTGTTGGATCCTGCCCCCGGATTCCCTTTTGCTGCCCTTTTAAATAATATGCTCATCTACGTCGGATTCATCGCAGCGATATTATTCTAATTGATTACTTCCAGTTGCCCTGAAATTGCTGCCTCAGCAATCCCTATGCTCTCGGTCCGGCTCTCCCCTGCCTGATGACAGCTGCTTCATTTTGTTACTCCGTTACCCAGCAGACGGTAAGTTTCACTCGTCCTTATTGGCTGAGGCCGCGAGTGGTGGGCGCGGCCATGGGTCATTTATGCCATCTCATTGGCTCCTGTCCTAGAATATAGCGGCAGTAATAACATTCTCCACGATTCTATTGGCTGAGACCACATTGTAGGGCGGAGCTAAGCGCGAATAAAGCCAAACGTATTAAGCTCGGTCTCAAATCCCGATTGTGACCTCGCGTTGCACAGTAAACGGGAGCCCAAGTCATCTATAACATCTTGAGGGTCGCTCCGTGTTCTTTGCAGTGGGTCTGTGTTACTGCCACCCGCTGGCTTCCTCTTTAATCGAAGAAATAATTTCTAATTTTGTACATATGGAAAATTGTATGTTCCCTTAGGTTTCAATATAACATGACACATAGCTGTTTACTAAAGGATCTTCAAATCATTTAACTTATTTGCCAATTAGAAAATGTACTATCGCATCTGTGAGCAGCCTGTAAGAGTGAACACGCAGGATGAATGGATAGGACAAAAATCATTTGAGGAATACGTTAAAATGCATTGACATACTAATTAAATGGTTTGAGGAAATTGTTTCATAACCATTGCAAGTAAAGTTATTTTTCTGGTACAAATTCCACGTAGATGTTAATCTGAACACAATGATTGGAGGGGAACAAGAACGTAGGGCAACAAATAGGCAACATAGTCACATTTGTTTTGAGTAAACACTTTTAGTTTAGGAAGAGATTGAGCTATTTCGCATATTCCCCTCTTTAAGTAATTCTGTAGTAGCTTTGAAATGTCATGATACAGCACATAAGAAAATCCATCAACCTATACTCAACTCTTTGCAAGAACTGTTCTATCATCCTATAACCCTGCTGTTTCTCATGCATGTGAGACTTCCTCTTCAAGTGTTTATTGGTTTTCGTTGTATGCATTAGTAATTTAGATTTACATGTTGGGGTCATGGTTAAAACATTTGCTGATGATACAAAAAGTGGCCCGTACTTTAGTGAGGAAGAACACCCTAGACTGCAGCAATATACCATTGAACCTGCCAGGAAAACAGAAAAATGGCAACTAAAATTCAATCCAGAGAAGTGAGTTTTTGCATTTGGGGCATGACAAACAAGGCAAAGGAATGCACAATAAATGACCGGAAACACCATAAATGTGAGGCACTGTTAACTTCTTTGTCACTAAATTGGAAGTATTGATTCAGTTACGTCTGTGACTGTCACTAAGCCAAACTGTCCTTGCTCATGCTTCTTGACCTATCTGCAACCTTTGATACAGTTATTGGAGTCTCCTCCAATATCCCTCCACCCAATTATAAGTGACTGCTTTCACAATCATATCTACCTAAATTATAGCCAAGGATCTACTTTTGACCCATCCCCTATCCAATTCTACATGCTGCCTCTCAAAAACAGCATCCAAAAGCACAGTGATAACAAGGTGTAGAGCTGGATGAACACAGCAGCCAAGCAGCATCAGAGGAGCAGGAAAGCTGACATTTCGGGTCTAGA